>NC_026155.1:4442460-4463917 GCF_000512975.1 Sesamum indicum
GATAGGAGCAGTAGGGGCACTCGGAGCACTACCAGTGGTTGTGATAGCTTTTCCCTCACCCTTCTTCCTCTTCCAGCGTCCGACCCTCTTGCATTTCGCTTTGGAGGTTGAAACTTCTACTACCAATACTGCCGGCATAGACTTGTAGGTCGTCACCTCGTATTGGACCAGCATATTAAATAACTTCTCAAGTCCGTTCATGTTGTAGTTAATAATAAATGGATCCTAGGACGGAGGAAGTGACTGAAGGATCACGCCAATGTGCGTGTCATTGTCAAGCCCAGCTTTAAGGTCTTCGAGCTTCTCCACTAGACTAACATGTTAACCCGTGACTTTGTACAGACAATCCTTCTGGCATCTTGGACCCGAAGAATGCTTTTGAGGAACCAAAACTTCCTTAATGCATAGCATTATCGAGGGAACATCATCCAACCCATGATATTGCTTTTGGATGTCATTGGACATTGAAGACAATATGATACTGCGGACCTTTTGGTTGTCCTCAAGCCATTTTTTGAATGTGACACGCTCTTCGGCCTAGGCCCTTCCAGTGAGGCCCTTGGGAGTGGCTTGTCCAAGACATAGTCCTGGTTCTTGAAATCTAGGACAATCCTCAGATTTTGCAGCCAGTCGTTGTAGTTCGTGTCATTAAATTTATTAGCCTCTATTATAATGGTTAAAGGGCTCTTAGACATTTTCTAGAAAATAGAAAATTAAACAGTAATCAGCGAATGATTGTAATATTATGAATTAAGCTTAAAAATTTGGTCTTTAGTCTTTAACTCTCCCACTATTTATATGAAAGCCCACCACTCGCAAGTAGGATTTTGGGAATAACATTTCCTAATGGGCTTGGGATGTACAAGCGAATTTGCCGTGCCTCGCTTTTAAGATTCGCATGGCAAAAGCCTCGTGGGAGGTATCTAATACCATTCTTATTCCATGAGGTTTTCAAGATCTTTTACCTCACCTCTTCACATGATTCCGAGGACTCCAAGCGTATCATGTTACTTGGTGTTAGGTCTGACCCATCAACCAAATTACATATCATTCGTCGCCCTCCACGACTTGTGAGACAAGAAAATGGTGAACATGGTCCTTTGTTCATAACAATGGTGCAGACTTCCTCTATCCCAAAGGTGCCACGACTCGTGAGAGTTATTATTGAGTTTAACACCGAGATCTCATCACATATTAACATTATGTTTAAATATCAAATATTTAAACTATTAAATAAATGCATTGCATGCAATGATACCCATCAAACCCCTGTTAGATGATCACGAGCCCAACCTATGACGCACTTAGCCCGTAGTGAGTCTAAGGGCTATCTAGAGTGGCCCTACGCTATTACAAATTTAATTTTTCCATCAACATATAGATGCGCCTTGTGATATATCCATCGGCCGCCTTCTCCGTTGCCCTCCTCCTTCGTGAACCTTCTTCTCCATGGGCCTTCTTCTCTATGGGCTTGCTTAAAATAAAACCTCATCAAAATGTCCTATACTACTCTCATTACAATTTAAAGAGAAATTCCAATCAGAAGTGAGGGAAAGTACATTAGGAAGGAGATAGCAAACCTACTATTCCAAGGCTAAAAACGAGGAGGGAAAAAATAAATCACAAGAACACCCGACCCACCTAATAAAAATTAAAAGACATACATGCGGTTTAGGGCTCCATGATCATCCATTCTTGATAATGCACTTCTAAATCTTGTAAATTGCAATCTGATAATGCACTTCTAAAATCTTGCAATTGCCATTATGGTGTGCCATACAAGCCCTCTTTCTCTCCCGCATGCAAGATCTCGTTGTAATCGCCTAAACAAACCCAAGAAATGTACACTTGTCATGCAACAAAGTAGAAGGTGTCAAAACGTTTTCCTCCAAGATGTATCAGGTTCTCCATAAACCCCCATTAGGCTCCAATTAGATGTGCTTTCTAGACTAAAAACAATAGCATCTACCATGGTGAATTTGAAAAACATTGAATAGAGACATCCAATTCCATCTTCCATAACAGGGCTAAAGCCTCACTCTTTCTAATTAAATCAATTCCAGTACTGTTCATATATAACCGCAGCTACAGTCGATTTATGAATCGATTATTACACCTAGTTTCTGAGAGAAAAGCTAGGGAGGGTTGATGTACTCGAACTAACATTTTTCCGCAACCCGTGGAAGTTCTATGCAAGGCAACTAATTAGCATCTGGAGGACTATAGGCAGCCTCTGCTACTGGTGTTGATGAGGGTCTTGTAGATGATCCTTTTTTCCCAGTCTCACATTGTTATCAAGTAAAGCTTAAATGGCAAAAGGATCTAGTGGTCTTCATTTACTTCCCACAGAGACAAACTTTCTCTTGCTATATTGGGTTCTTTGACTTTTTGCTTGCGAAGTTGTAAGAGGAAGATTTTTTTGCATGGCATTAGCAGGGTCTATCGTTTGTATGAGAGGTGTACGGATACGGTTTTAGGCCAAATTAGGGGTTGGGCTAAAGTTTGTATGGAATGGATTTACCTTTTTGTTATTGAATTTTTATGTTGGGTTTTCTATAGGTAAGGTTTTTCCATGATTACCTAATAGCATTGGTTGAGGGATTATTAGACTATAATTAGTGAGTGAGCTTGAAGTACTTGAAAGGTACCGCGAAGTGGGAGTGGATCGGTTTGGGAACGCGTAAGCGGAAGTGGTAATAACAAAATGCATAAATTAAAACGAAACGCAATAAAATCATAATTTCAAGAGGTATACACTTGGAGTTCCCGAGCGTTCGATGTAGTTAAATTATGAACAAGCAATAAAATTAACGAGGGTAATGCTTGGATGAAATACGAGAGGTACTAGAACGTAAATCAAGAATTGCCTCTTTCTTTGATTTACTTCGAACCACCTTCGTTTAATCCGTTCATGCTAGGCTTCAACTTAGAAGCCCTCTAAAGTTGCGTCCACACCACACCAAAATTCGGTATCCCACCATCCTCTTTGCTAGAAAAGAATTAGGAAGAAAAATACACACCAAGTGCGTATGCAAGAGAGGTGTTCGGCTGAGTGGTAGGGAATGTGTGGAAAATTATTTTGTGTATTCATTCATTAGTTATTCGAAATAACTAATACACATATATACCTTCTATGGATACATTAAAATATGTCTTTTATTTCAAATAAAGGATGACCAATTTCCAAAAGTGAATTTGTTAGTCATAATTTTCTTTTCTAATCATTTCCACCAACTTAATTAATGGGCTTTGGCCAATTTCATTAATTAAAATACAAGACCTAATAAATTTTAATTAAATCTAATTTAATTAAAGCTCACTTAATTAAGGCAATCATATATTTAATCCAATTTTATATAAACCTAAGAAGCCTTTATTAAATAATACGTGCAAGCCCAATAAAATTTAATCCAATTAATTTATCCTTGGGCTTATCCATCTAATTGATCCCTCTCATATATAAGTAATCTAATTACTTATGGAATTAATTTCTCGTTCCTTCTCGATGATTTGTGTGGCTCTTTAGGTTCACGTTTCAACTAGACTTGAGCTAGTGTCCAACGCTATTATAAATTAAATCTAATTTAATTAATAATTCTTTCTCAACCTTTGATTAAGAAAATCCATCACCATAGGTGGCCGTCTAGCAACGGTCCATAGCACTAGAGACTAGACAAAAATCTATGTGAACTTTTAGGCTCCCAAGTCCATATGGGTATGGTCCTTCTGTCTACCGTCTGTTGGCCTTAGTCTAGAGTATGGAATTAGGTGTCGGTTCCCATCCTAGACTAGACGTCTATGCTTAATACTTGAGATCTCATTACCCCAAATTGCTTGACATAGGAACCTCTTTTTCCTATTCGACCAATGACTGTTGCAACAGTTTTATAGAGCGTAGACGCATCTGCAAGTGCATAGGAGATACATCTATCATGTCTTGACAAGGGATGAATCCTCTTCTTGGAACTCACCGTACTAGATACATACTTTGACTGTATTAGACAAGGCTTATGATGACCATGTATGAGACACGGTCACCTCTCACACAAATCTAAGATACAATCATCACATGCATGTAACTGCCGTGATTCCTCAAGTCTGAGTACTACTCTCGTATTATGGGAGCCGGGGACTCAATTCATACCTACCAAGTCTCCAAGAATTCTGTATGACGATCCCCGTGAGTCAATTCAGTCGATTCGACACCTAGCCAATCGATCCATTAAGATTGCATAGACGTCCCACGTTTTTCATCGATGAAACACGACACTCATCAAATGAATACGACTCTTAATGCAAGTATTAGTAGGACTCTTGATGCCCAGTCTCGAGGTCCTCGACTTAGAACATTTCAGACCCAATCCTAAACAATTGGTTTCATGACCGCCATCCAATGCACAGTCCAATTATTGCACGATTGTTAAAGTGGTTGATAACTCTGCAATTGTCACGATTTTATAGCGATTTAATATTTCTTTTTAAGCCAAAACATCCCTAATTATGTGATTTTATTGCATATTCAGCAAAAAGGGAAGATATGAGGCAAAGATGGCAAAAATCAAGCCAAAATCGAAATTGAATGCATCAAAAAGAAAAATTTCTGTAGAATTGACTAAGCGTACTCACGCTTAGTGGAGTGGTCAACTCGGGATAAGGATGAATACGAGCAATTTCCGCAAAAGATAAAGGAATGAAGTGTTTAGGTTTAGAAAGAATTCTTTAAAGCTTATCTCTTGTAATTTATTTACCTTTTTAGAGTTTATCACGTATTTATCCCTCCCCTACGTCTAGATTCATAGGAGGCTTTTATTATAAATAGGGGGGGTCTCTTCATTTGAAGACGTTCTTGATTTGATTAGAACTCTATAGAATTCTTTGTTCATCCTTTCTCTTTTATTTTTATTTTATAATCGGAATTAATAGAATTTCACTTTTTAGTGTGTTCTTCCATTAACATGTTCGGCTAAATTCCTTATTTTCTGGTTAAGGTATGGTGTCGCGAAAATTTTTGCTTTTTCCTTTTCAAGAGAAACTTTTTGACAAGTTTTGGTGGAAAAACTTGGGCATGATAAAACCCTTTCAATTTTGGACTAATCTTGGCTTGATGATGTTATGTTTAAAAAGAATACATATTTTATATTTGAGGATAATTCACTAGTTGAAAGCTTGATTTTACCAAAATGACTTGAGTTAAAATCTTCTCATGTAGGATTAGTGGACTAAAACATACCTCGTGAGATTTTGAGCTTGATATGTCCATAAAAAAAAATCTTCATTCTTTCTTGAGAGAATAACACTTCTATGGCTTTGTCTTCCTAGAACTTGGCTTGAACCACATCGAGGCCACACAAATGTGCATTTATCTGGATATGATAAAGGCATTAGAAACCACTTTCGGCCTTCTTAACCACCCAACACACTTTAACTTTAGAGAACCCCTTTGAGCCTTTTGACCTATTTTGTTGAATAACCCATCATATACGAACCTATCCCGTCATTTGTTTAAAACCTTGATTTTGATCCCTCTAAAAACTATTAGAGCATCAAGGAAAATGGGTTTATGTTCAAAAGAACAAGTTCTCAAAATAAGGGATTTTCAAAATCTTTGTGATTTACATGCTTAAAAGATGTATCTCAAAATGAGTGTGGGGGTTCCAAAAATTGTGGTCCTCTTTATTTTGTGGAAGCCGACATCAATTTTCTTGTTCTATGCCTATCACAAAAAAAAAATGGAGAAGAGAAAAAGAAAAAGGGAAAACCCAAGTGGCAAAAAATAAAAAAAAAGAAAGCAATTTTTGTGCCACCAAAAAAGAAGAGAAAAAAAAAAGAGAAGAAAAAAGTATATGAACTCTCCAAAAGAAAAAAGAAAGGCATAGTTCAAGATATTGTCGAAAAAAATCTTGAAGGTAGATGAGTAAACTTTGAGAGCTTCGAATTATTATTCACTCAAATTTTTTGGTGCTCAAATTAATTTCTTGGAATTTAACCTCATTGTCCTTTTATCCTACCCCAAACCAAAGCCCCATTACAACCAAAATTAAAGACCTTTTGATCCATATATGTGCATATTTCAAAAGTAGTGGAGATGTGGTGTATAGGCAAGCCTATAGTGAAGCATTGTCGTAGTAAGTGTCGAGAGATACACTTAAGCCATATATACACTTGAGAGAATGGAGAGCGGAGAGAAAATAGTCCACTAGTTTTATGCGATTGGTTTTGATAATGGTCATCATGTGAAAACTTGTTTGATACATGTTGAATTATCTCCTTCATAAAATATGTCATTTAGTTTGCACATGATTACAAATTTCCTTGAGTAGTTCAAGATTTGGAGGGAATTTTTTAACGCATCTTGATTTTGCTTGAGGACAAGCAAATAGCTAACTGTGGGGGTATTTGATAACTCTGCAATTGTCACAATTTTATAGCGATTTAATATTTCTTTTTAAGCCAAAACATCCCTAATTATGTGATTTTATTGCATATTCAGCAAAAAGGGAAGATATGAGGCAAAGATGGCAAAAATCAAGCCAAAATCGAAATTGAATGCATCAAAAAGAAAAAGTAGAATAGAATTGACTAAGCGTACTCACGCTTAGTGGAGTGGTCAACTCGGGATAAGGATGAATACGAGCAATTTCCGCAAAAGATAAAGGAATGAAGTGTTTAGGTTTAGAAAGAATTCTTTAAAGCTTATCTCTTGTAATTTATTTACCTTTTTAGAGTTTATCACGTATTTATCCCTCCCCTACGTCTAGATTCATAGGAGGCTTTTATTATAAATAGGGGGGGTCTCTTCATTTGAAGACGTTCAGTTATTGATTAGAACTCTATAGAATTCTTTGTTCATCCTTTCTCTTTTATTTTTATTTTATAATCGGAATTAATAGAATTTCACTTTTTAGTGTGTTCTTCCATTAATATGTTCGGCTAAATTCCTTATTTTCTGATTAAGGTATGGTGATTGCTTGATTCCCATTATGTTGTGAGATCTAATCTGCATTCTACACTTGTCAAATGAATATTCATGCTATTCTCTGTGCTTTAATTACAAACGTCTGATTTATAAATGATTCGGCCGATTGTTCATTATCAAGAAGGTTTGCTTAGCTAATTGGACTTTATAAATCCGTGTAATTATTTATTTAGTTCTATCAAGAAGGTTTGCTTAGCTAATTGGACTTTATAAATCCGTGTAATTATTTATTTAGTTCAATGCTTAGAGCAACGTAGCATGATTAATTATGTCATAGTAATTAGTTATATTATGGGGAATGCATGATCTAGTTTAAACGAATTATCCTCGTAGGAGTTTGTTGATTAGAATCAGGCCTTTCTAATTCTTAATGTTGTTAATAGATTAAATCTTGTGGACGTTTCCAGGGTTGTCTGTTAATTAGGGATCTAGCCAACGGTCGTACCTTGGCTGACGAAAAGGTAAGGAAAGGTGAGGTTGTTAGGTCGTACCAACAACCATAACTGGTTTATTTGTCTATACATGTGTTATTCTTGCATCAATGATCAACCCATAAGAATCAAGCATGATCCTAGCCTTAATCGAAAAATCTCTCTCTTGTATCTTCGTCAGGTAATTTCAATTATTTTCTAGCTTATTTAGTTTTTAATTATTTCTTTTTATCATCAAATCTACCCCCATTATTTTCTATTTCTATTAAAGAAATCAACTTAAAGCCAGTCTCTGTGGATTCGACCTTACTCCCACTTTTACAAGTGTTGTAGGAATTATTTTTTGTGGTCTCGATACTCATCAATTGTCTGTGGACATCTGTTGTGACATTAAAATAGTGCTTGATGTAATTTGGTAAGCACAAGAGATATGTGTGCCAACGATTAATTCTTAGCATATTTATTAGGACAACATTGCTTAAATAAAGATTGCTTGAATGATTCTCAAAACGCTTTTGCTCACCCATTCCAACAATCTCCCGCTTGACCTTAAAGCCAATTACTCATGTTTTCAATTTAAACTGATTATGAGCAATTTGCAATATTGGCTAAGTCTTACAGGTCTACTTTTTGTTTGTGCCAATGTCCTATGGTCCAACAACATGTTACATCTTCCTATCATCACTCTATGCAGATGATGCTGTTTAAGATTATTCCTTGAACCTATGATGAGATCTCAGGCCTTTTACCTCGTGCCATAGCCTAGGTGTCATCCTCCAAGGTGACTACTGGCACGGTTATGCTAGGTAGCAAACCCAACAATTGAGCGTTATTTTTCGGTCCTAACCGTTTTTCAATATAACTTTAAAATTGCTATACATTCAATTTTCTGTGATAAGGTTTCTTGTGGTATTCCATTTGAAATCTTTTCAATGTTACCACAATATCATAAATCTCGAATGTACTTTTGTTTTGAGATTGAATGTTATTAATATGATCCTGAAAACTACTATCGCTATAGCCTTCCAAAATCAACTCTCATTAATTAGAGTTAAGAGCTCTTCTTTAATCCTTATTCAGGTATCAAAGATAGCCCTTCAACAACTATCTGTTGCCTCATCGGTGTACACTCGATACCAGTTGTTATGCTCAATCCGAAACCCATGTATGTTTGATTTAATGTTTTTGAATATGTATAAAAATTAAAAGTCATCTGTAATGTTCTAAACGTAATATATGGAATTGAACTAAGGTATTCATGAAAGAATCACTTGCACTCAAAATCATTTCATAAAATTTCGACATTTCATTCAGAGTAATTCTACTAATGTTTTGAAAAATACTGGAACTTTTTGATAGAATTTTCTAAATATAATAAAAAGTATGGAGTTATTATTTTCTCATATATATATATATATATATATATATTATTCCTATTGATTCTCTATATTATGTGTAATACATATGTCTACCAAATTTATGTTTAAAATCTTATAGAGATGTATTGATGCACTTTATTTTTTGCTATTAATGTTTTTATATCTTCTACTAATATAATATTATGTGTACATTTACTTTACTATATTCTTGACAATGCTCACCAGAAAATTAATATAATTATATAATTTTGATGTTTTTTTAAATTTTTTTACCTTATATCTTATTAATTAATTAGCATTACTTAAAAAGAATACAACAAGATGTAACAATATAACATAAAAACTTATCTTATATATTTCTATTTTATCCCTGAATATTATGATTCCAAAATAAAATTTAGAAAAATCTTTTTTATTCCAAAATTATTAGTTTACTCCATTCTGATCCATTTATTTTTTAGATTTTTTAACTATAAATATTTTTAGTATTTTAAAATATAATATCTATCATTAAAAATTTAATTTATATTAAAATAATTATTTAATTAAATAATTATATCATGAATAGTGAAATAGATAATAGAATTCAAAAAGAGTATATGAATAAATTGGTGAATTTGCATAAACACCATCTCTACGATTGAAAAGGACCTATAAGTTATAATTTATTTAATGACCTAATTAATAACTATCTATACAGAGGATAAGGGATTTAATAGCTAGGAAATTTCTCAATGCAATAACTCCTTTCAATTTTCATGAACTTATTTAGTTATTCCGTGTTATATCATTAGGGTATTTTAGTCTACCTTACTATAGAAGGTGTCTTGTATAGGGGATAATTAGTGATTTAACTATTTTTTTTAACCTATTTACTCTTCAACATATTTATTTTACATGATAATTTATTTAATTAATTTCATGTGCATTCTAACATATTTCAATGTGATGAGTGATCTATTTCTCAATGAATTAAATCCTTTTTTTTTTTTTTCTATTTCTTATTGTACTTTCAAATAGTCTCAACTTTCACCAAACCTAATTTTATAATTTTTTCTATAATTTATTTCAACCATAAAAATAGTTCATTGATTTGAGAAATTGGATCATACCAAAATGTGAGTTGAAGTAATAGCATCCGAATTATATATATATATATATATATATTTATAATATATGATTTATTATATTATTTAATGCATTTAAATTTACAGATTATTGCAAATATATTATCTGACCTGCAAATGAGGAAAACCTTACTTTTTAGATGAGACAAACTATACACATATAGATTTCATACATTATAAAAATCTCAACCGCGTCGGGTTGGACTTTTTATTTTAAATCCTATTTTATTTTATACTTCAATTAACATAAAAACATTGTGTGTACAAAATTTACGTACGTTATTTATTTTATTTAAAAAAAAGTTGAAATAGAAATTGTGAAGAGTACGTAAATAAAATATGTAATCTGAGACTTTTAGTGATTTGAATCAGGGAAATTAGTTTCCGACGTGGTGCATATATAATAAAACATAAATATTAAGTTGAATCAAAGAAACGTAATGTATGTGCACATACAAATGCCCTTATCACATTTTATTTTTTAAAATAAGAAATAATATTTTTTTATTTATTCAGATGAATAAAAATTTATCCCTGTGATCTTACAAATAAAAAAATATTCTTTTATGAAAATAAAATAATAATTATTTTTTTTAAAATAAAGCAATTTACCTCCCTGTGTAAGGACGTAAATTGCTTCAAACACAGGGAAGTAAATTGTTGTATTTTAGAAAATATAGGGAGATAAATTACTATTTTTCCTTTCATAAAATGGTAATTTATTCATTTGCAATATCACAAGGGATTATTTGCATTTTTTCCATTAATATATCATCGTCCAAAAGATTGATCAATTTTTTTTAATTATTTCTTACTTTTTATTTAATAGAAAAGCGTATAATTAATCATCCTTATTCCAAGAAAATGATTAAAGTTGTTCTTGAAAGACATCCAAACGCGCAACAAAACACATCCAAACGGGTAAAAGATAAGAGATCACCAAACACGGTGCCATTAAGAGACGAGTGCAACTGTGGAAGCTTCTCTGAAACACCACATAACATTGGGTGAGATCCCTGCTCCACCTGCAAACCTCTTTCTTGCCCTACAATTAAAATATACGTAAACTTTAAGGATTATTTCTGCAAGAAGATGATGCATGATTACTTGATGAGGTAAATAACTCCTTTCAATTTCATCAACTTTTTTAGTCATTAGGCTACTTTAGTCTACCTTACTATAAAAGGTGTCTTTGTAGTATTGATTATTAGAATATTAAGTTTTAAATTATTTATAAGGGATCACAACTACGGTCTATAAACGGTACCATCACAGAAAAACCATCATCAGATTATGAGACTTAGTTTCCAGCTCCACCTATAAACCTCTTTCTTGCCCTACACTTAGAATATACATAAACTTTAAGGACTATTTCTGCAAGGAGAAGATCATGGATGATTACGATAATGATTTACAAAAGAAACTTGATGATGTAATGCCATGGATAGGCTTGTATATCGCGTCAGCTTCTGCAATTTGCACACTTGCAATGGTAGCTGATATTCTCAACCGATTCGGATCCGGTAAGCTCTGGTTCCCTAGCAAATACTTTTCTCTGAACGCTACTTGCTTAACTTTATTAGGCGTGGCAATGAAGCTACCAATGGATGTCAACACCCTTTTGTTGCATGAATCAGATCGCTTTGCAAGGATAAGTAGTTTATTTTTTATGGCAACCGCGATGGCTAATTTCATGTCATCCTTGGGTTCCATGGAAGATAAAGAGATTCTAATGAATGTTGTTGCGCTTGGGATCCTTGTAATCACAATCCTGATTAACGTCTTGATACAAGGCTTTCAGTTGCAGGGCTCTCTTGGTACTAATTTTTTGCATAATGACGTGATTCCTACATTTTTTATGCTTCTTTTGTTTGCTACATTAGTTTCTTCAGCAATCACGCTCCCATCCAGCAAAAGGAGTTTGGAGTCGAAGTACCAAGAGATGCACAAGGTAGCTATAGAGGAAGAAGGGATGGCGAAAAGGGGGCAAGTCTTCAAAATCGACGAACGAATGATTGATGGGATGAAGAAATACTGGGTGATGGCAGAGACTAGCTACCCTCAATTTGTGATGGCACGTTCCGTCTTTTGCACTACTTCAAGTGTTTTTTGCTTACTATCTGCCCTCTTTTTGCTATATGATCTTATTTCATGGTTCATCGGTATGGGGAAAGTCAGGCTCGGAGCATCCCACTCTGTATATGGACATTACACGAGATGGATTCTAATAGTTCAAACAATTGGGGTGGTGGTGGGCACAATTGCACCTTTTTTCAGATGGTTCACTGCTGTCAAATTCAAATGCCTAATGGCATGTCATAAAATTAGCATCAGAGAGGAACTCAAGATTGAGATGCACTGGACCCAAAGTCTTGTTAACTGGAGAGACAGCTTCTCAGATTTACAAATTAGAACAACAAGTTTAGGAAGTATCTTCATGATGCAAAATGGTTTTCTCTAAACATTCTCATTGGAATTCAGATCTCAGTTTCTCTTGTGTTTCAAGAAATTCAAGATGCAATGTTTATCCAAACTTACAACCTCAAATATTGATATGGAATCCGAATCAGGAGGTGACACAGAGCTGAATCTCAACCGTTTTGCTCTTCTACTTGATGGAGAATCAGAGCTACCCAAAAGGACCCTGAAGTACATCTTCCGCCAGGCGGATAAGGTTATTGAAATGGGTGAAAAGCAGCAACCGCAATATCTAATACATCTTCTAAATATATTCAGTAACTTTAGAGGGGTAAGAGATTTTGACAGCTCTCAAGTTCCAAGTCTACATTCGCAAGAACCTCCAAATTGCTGGTCTCTACCATTAGTAACTCTTACAAGCATTGCAATTTCACTTCCAAATGTTGCAAATAACAAGAAGGCCACACAACTAATGAGCAGTGTGAGCGAAGGGTTGTCCCTCGTCAAGCTTATAGAGAATGCACTCTATGAAAGTGATGAACTCGTGAACATCAGAAATGCTGCAGACGTTTCTTGGGCTAGAGTCTCACTGTACATGAAGTGGCAAGGGATGGATCTTAGGAAGATATCTCTTAAATGCAAACAGTCCAAGAATGTATTACAAGAGCTCTCCAACAATGCTGAAAAAACGATTGAGAAGTTCAAGAGAACAACAAATGATTTGGAAAATCCACTCAACTGGTCAGCTAACATTATAGCAGCCAATTCAATGTATCGGATCAGTCAAACTATTTTGCTATCTTGCCAAGAGGAAAATGAGCAAAACGATGAGGACTTGTTTCAGCGGTTATCTGTAATGATTGCAGATATTCTGGCAGCTTGTTTTACAAATTTAACACGCGTGATAATTACCAAGTGTCACCAAAATGCCATTGAAAGACGGGAGAAGAGTGTTGGCGAAGCGTTTCTCCTTCTTGGTAAAACAAAGCAAATTCTTGAACTTCTCCAACAGTATGAATGGCCATCTCTAGATCTTGACAATGTTGGATACATTGAAAAATGGCGTGATTTCTTTAAGGAGAATAATCAGACTCCAATGGCCTCCCCTTCAACTTCAAGTGATGAAGCAGTGAAAAGTCTAGTTTCTAATGAAGAGCAAGTAACTGCTATAAAAATCATAAACTGATATTCTATTTCTTCCTACTTAATTGCTTGGTAATATTTGTGTTTTTAACACATCCGATTGTTGTAAAATTTCCTCTTGATTGTTGGAGAAATTTACAAAGTTAGCTTACTGCTTAAGCCTTTATATATTTGCTTCTGATTCAATTTTTATATATAAGGAAATGTAAATGAGCCCTAATTGAAATAGCAAATCTCAGACCTGAAAAAGAAAAACAAAAATTTGAACTCTTAAAAATATTGATCGTTTGATTTTGATTAATATAATTTTTTTATTTAATTTTATTTAATCATGGTAGAAAAAATTAATTTTACCATAATATTTTAATACAAAGATATATGTATAATATTTTAAAAAATAGAAGTTGTTTGTGTAAATAATAGATGTTGATGCTTCTAACGGTTCATGTATAAAAATAGTGTATGTAAATAAAAAACAAATCAAGTGATATAAATATAATTATCCTGCGACTTAATGATCTTATCTCTACTCAAATAATAATGTTTTCTTGTCCTACAAATTAATGTCTTGTGTACTTGAAAAATGATTTTTCATTTAATCCAAAAATATCTAACCTTATTTAGATGATAATATGATATCATCAATACTTAAAATTTTATATTTAATAATAAGATATTAAAATCAAATGATTTTTCTTTTTAACTGAACTTTTAGATGGAATTCTCATTTAACAGGGGTGGGCGAGCATGGGGTATTATAAATTTCGAGTTTTTCGGATCGGGTACCCGACAAGTATATTTGACTATCCAACACAAACTCGATAAAATTGGGTACCCAACTAATCGGGTAGCTATTATAGTCACGTTCTTGAAATTGGATACTTATTGTTTTCATTAATTTACATGCTAAGAAAAGTAGAAGCACCAAATATATATTTAAAAGCCTGTATTTTTTATAAATTTTATACTTATAAATTGTAATTTATATGCATGGAGAGACTTAAAAAAATAATATAAATTATGATATCGATTTATTAAGCTAAAAAATAGTATAACATCGTTAATTCAAATTAATAAATAAAATAATCCAATTCGAATATTAATAACTTGATAGGTAGATCGATCAACTCATATATCATTCCGATTTTTACTTTATTATTTTATTGGTAACAACAAATAATTTTATTTTCTATTTTCTATTTTTTTTTATTATATCTTAATTAGATGTCAAATACCCGATTAACACGATCGGGTACTTATCTCTACCGATAACCATTCAGATCTATTCAAAATTGGATTCGAATAATCTGAAATTAATCCGAAAATTATAAAAATTGTCCGGCCCAATCTACCCGAACTTGTTAGGATCGAATCGAAACTCGAACAACTCAATTTGAACATCCATCCCTATTTAAGATGATATTCAAAATTGGACAAAATAACTGGTCTTGGGTTCGGATTTCATTCCCTTCATTTAAATAAGAAAAGTTTCACGTGCACGTCATGAAAGAGGGGGTGTGTGTTTTTAGATGAGGAGCTATTGTTAGTTTAAGATTTAAATGTTGAAATATTCAAAGTTCCTATTTTTTTTATATAAAAAAAACATAACAATGCTCACAAATTTTTGTTCTGCTGTAAGGGTTCTTAAATTTTATGTCTCTAACATTTGTGTTTTTATTTATTTATTTATTTTTTTAAAAAAAGAAAATTCAGAACACGCATATATAATGACAATGACTTTATGATAATATATAATAAAATAAAATACAATACAATATATAATTTCTAAATGATTACTTAGTAAAATAATTTATAACTACTAATTAATGAAAATAGACAAAATTTTCCACTTACCTATATATGAAATTCACACTTAATGTCTTATAATTTTAGAGTTTTAATTTATTATCAGATATTAAATTATTAATATTTGGCACAATTTATTAAGTTCAAGGATTTATAAAACATAAACCAAGGTAAAAAAAATTTTTTTTGCGTTTATCCTTTTTTTAACGAAGGCAAACATTCTCGCTAAAAATCTAGAATAATGAGTAGTTTGCCAAAAGTCACATAAATAAAGAAGTAGGTTCTTTTTTTAAACAAAAAAAATAATCATTTCATTTTGTCAAGTTACCAATACACTATAAAAAATAAAAAAATTTACTGACAAAAGAAATCAAGTGACAATTGATTGGAATAAACTGATTATAATTATTTCTATTTAATATCAATATCTAAAAAGACCATTACAATATCATACTCAAATTAAGGGTAAATTATATTTTTGGTCCCATAAGTGGACCTGTTTCTATTTTTGGTCTCACACTCAGGTCAATTTGCACATTGAGTCCCATATGTGGTTTTTTTTTTTTTTTTTTTTTTTGGGACCATTGAGGGATTTTTGTCCAATGATAATGGCAGCTGCTCTCTCCGTTAGTCAAAACAATCAAAATGAGGGTAAATTATATTTTTGGTCAAATAAGAGGACCTGTTTTCAATTTTGGTTCCACACATAAATGGGCGAATTGGCCTGAGTGTGGAACCAAAGTTGGAAACAGGTCCACTTATGGGACCAAAAATATAATTTACCCTTATTTTGATTGTATTAACTAACGGAGAGAGTAGCTGCCATTATCAATTAGACGGAAATCCCTCAATGGTCCTCAAATTGAAAAAGAATATCACATATGGGACTCAATGTACGAATGGTACCCTGAGTGTGAGACCAAAATTGGAAACAGGTCCACTTATGGGACCAAAAATATAAACCCCTAAAATTAATAATATCGAATAAACTAAATTTAATTAAGTCTTACTATTACAGTAAAAACAACATACCATGGATAATGTAGTTCAAGCCTACGAGCTTTAAGGTCATGAGGCCGAGCTAGACTTCATTACATTTTAATATTATCACTCATTAAATATTGGCAAAATTACATTTTTGATCTTGTAATTATAGGTCATTTGCACTTTTGATCTTGTAACTTACTCTACATATTTTATTTCTTTTCTGATAAATTTAGTCTCGAACATCTCACATTTAGTCCTTTTTTGATAAACTTAATTTTGCATTGACAATTTTGCCCCCCTTTGCGCTGAAGTATATCTCATTTTTTGTGTTGTAATTGTAGGTCATTAGGATCAAAATTGTTAACACAAAACTAAGTTTGTCAAAAAAGGACTAAATGTGATATTTTCAAAACTAAAGTCATCATAAAAAGGATGAAATATGTAAACGAAGTTACATTATGAAAAGTGCTAACGACCTATAGTTAAATGACTAAAAATATAATTTTTTCTTATATATTTAGTGAAAATAAAATATATTTTGTCATAATTGTTCATATTGTTAATAATTACTATTATTTTGTAAAAATTGTTATTAGCAAATTAGTGACAAAAAGATATGCAAAAGGTTGTCACTAAATATAATTAGGGACAGATTATAGTGACAACTATTATTTATTGTCACTAGGTCATCATTATGTATCTATAACTAATTATATTTAGTAACAACTTTATATATAGTTTTTGTCAGTAATAATTATACAATGAAAAGATAAAATTTCTAGTCACTTAGTGTATATTTTTAGTGATAATTTTAAAGTTGTTACATGATATTTTGTCGTAAAATCATATTTTCTTATAATGATCATAATATTGATATATCATTTAGTAATCCAAGTTCATTTTGGGCCCCTAACACTTCAACTTAGTCCAACCAAGTGAGGGTTAATTATGACTGGTTTGACCGAAACCTCATCACATATAAACATTACATGCATGAACATCAAATATTAAAGCAATAAACAAATCCATCGCATGCAATGAAATCTAGCATGCCCCTGTTGGATGATCACAAGCACAACTTATGCGACCTATTGACCCTGCAGTGAGTTTATGGTCAGTTTAGGGTGGCCCTATGCTATTAGAAAAGTAATTTACCCATCAACATCTAGATGGACCTTGAGATATCTCATGGGCTGCCTTCTCCGTGGGTCTCCTTCTCCGTGGGTCTTCTTCTCCACGGGCTTGCTTAAAATAAAACCTCACAAAAAATATCCAATACCACTCTCATTACAATTAAATAAGAAACGTCGATCAGAAGTCGAGGGGAGTACATTAGGAGGGAGATAGCAAGCCTTATTATTCCAAGACTAAAAACAAGGAGGGAGAAAATAAAATCACAAGGGCACACGGGCCCACCCAACAAAAACTAAAAGATATACATGCGGTCTAGGGTTCCGTGATTATCCATTCACATTCATTCTAGCACATAATAATAATTAATCATGCTGGACAAGAAATAAACATTACACAAATATCGCGATATCCAATATCAGGGCAATTAATTATATGCAGAAAATAATAAGTTTAAAATTTACAACTCAAATGGATGATGAAGCCTAGTGCATCCAATGCACGCATATAAATCAAATTAATTAATTAAGCCTCGTACATCCAATGTACAGAAATAAGCCAAATTAATTAATTAAGCTTTGTGCATCCAATGCATGCAAATAAGCTAAATTAATTAAAGCAATTTAATTGTAGAAAAAATCTATTAATTAAAATAATTATTAATATTTTTCAGAAAATATGCAGAAATTAGAAAATCTAATTTTCGAAAAAAGGGAAAAAACGGCCCAACCGTCGACCGTTAGCAGCTGCAGCAGTGCAGTGGCCGCACAATCGGTCGTGCGCGCATTGGTCTCATGCACGGAATCAAAGAAGAGGAGGTTGCCTGCTCCCTTGCCAGCATGCGTGTGCATGCCCCTGGGTGCACTGCTATAGTGCACTGCTATAGTGCCATTATTTTTTATTTCCACACACTAATATGAGATTAAAATAAGTATTTTTTCAAAAAATCTAATTTTCATAAAATACTTAAAATCATCCAAAATTGCAAAAATTTAATGAATTTATTTTCTCACATAATTGTTCAAGAATAAGCAAAAAATATATCATGCTTCAAAAGAAAAAAAAATATATTGTCATGTTATTTACATAATGCCATAGCCCCTACATCGAATTAGGCTCTGATACCACGTGAAAGTGCACCGCAAGGTGAGAGTGGATCCGTCGCGGAACGCGCAAGCGAATAATAAAAATGCATAAATTAAAATGAGATTGCAGTGAAACCATAGTTCCAAAAGGTGTACTCTTGGAGTTTCTGAGCATTCGATATAGTTAATAATAATAAGCGACAACAAAATTAACAGGGCTATTGGTTGAATGAAATACGAGAGGTACTAGAACGTAAATCAAGAATTACCTATTTCTTTGATTTACTTCAAACCACATTCGTTTTGATCCGTTCACACAAGGCTTCAACGTAGAAGCCCTCTAAAGTTGCATCTACACCACACCGAAATTGAAATCTCTCAATTCTCTTTGCTAGAAGAAAATTAGGGATAAAACACACCAAGTGTGTATGAGAGGAAGCGGGAGGCCAACTGGGGGAGAGTGTGTAGGAAAATTATTTTCTACTGTGTATTCATTCAGTAGTCATTCCAAATGACTAATACACATGTATATATACCTTGAATAGATGCATTAAAATATATCTTGGTTCATTTAACCATCCACAAGGTAATAAAATACTTTATTCCAAATAAAGGATGACTAACATGGCACTTTTCAAAAGTAAATTTGTTAATCAATAATTTTCGTCTCTAACAATTTTCACCAACTTAATTAATGGGCTTGGGTCAATTTTAATTAATTAAAATTCAAGATTCAATTAATTAAATCCAATTTAATTAAAGTCCACTTAATTAAGTCCATCATATATTTAATCCAATTAGCCAAATAATCCTTTATTAAATAATAAGTCCAACTTATTAACTAATATGGGCAAGCCCAATATAAATTAATCCAATCAATTTATCCTTGGTCTTATCCATCCAATGGATTCCTCTCATATATAAGTAATCCAATTACTTCCGAAATTAACTCTCAATTAGTTCCTCGTCCCTTCTCGGTGATTTATGTGTGACTCTTTAAATTCACCTTTTAGCTAGAATTGGATTAGTGCCCAACATTATTATTATTAAATTTAATTTAATTAATAATTCTTAAAAAATCTTGATCAAGAAATCCCGTCACCATGGGTGGCCATTTAGCTATGGTCCATGACACTAGAGGCTAGGTGAATTTTCCGTGTGAACTTTTACTCGAGTCTATATGGGTATGGTCCTTCCATTTATCATCTCCTGGCCTTAGTCTAGGGCATGGAATTGAGCGTCGATTTCCATCCTAGACTAGGCGTCTATGCTTAATACTTGAGATCGCGTTATGCCAAATTGCTCGACATAGAAACCTCTTCTTCCTATTCGATCAATGACCGTGGCCACCACTTTATAGAGCATAGATGCATTTCCAAGTGCATAGGAGATACCTCTGTTACGTTTTGACAGGGGAAGGATCCACTTTTTGGAACTTACCATCCTCGCTACATACTTTGACTGCACTAGACAAGGCTTATGATGACTATGTTTGAGACACGACAACCTCTCACACAAATCTAAGATACAGTCATCGCATGGACATGACTGCCGTGATTCCTCAAGTCTGAGGACTACTTCTGTACTATCGGAGCCGGAGACTCAAGTCATACCGATCGAGCCTCCAAGGCTTTTGTATGACGATCCCCGTGAGTCAGTTTAGTCGATTCGATACCTAGCCAATCGACCCATTAAGATCGCATAGATGTCCCACGTCTGTTTCCGATGAAACATTACACTCATCAAATGAATGCGACTTTTAATGCAAGTCCCAGTAGGACTCTGGATGCCTAGTCTCGAAGTCCTCAACTTGAAACATTTCAAACCCAACCCTAACCAGTTGATTTCGTGACCGCCATCTAATGCGTAGTCCAACTGTTGCACAGTTGTTAAATTGGTCTTTGGGCATCTGTTGTGACGTTCAAAAGTGCTTGACGTAATTTGGTAAGCACAACAGATATTTGTGCCGACGATGAATTCTTACCATATTCATCAGGACAACATTGCTTAAATAAAGATTGTTTGAGTGATTCTCAAAACCTCCAATCCAATTGACTTTTGGTCACCCATTCCAACACATTTCCACTACTCGTGGTCGTGTCTGAGGCAGGTGCAGCCAAATCACCATCATTTTTGGTTCGAGAGCATGAAGGTGAGTAGTTTTAAATTAATTTTTTTTATCTAATATAATTAAATTGTTTAATTTATTTTACTAGTGTTTTAAAGAATTTTATTACTGCAAATGACCCATTGGTGGGACTATGATAATGAGTCCATAGTCTGGGTCTTCCACATGTGGGTCGGGAAGTATATTTAGAAGAGCTTCTCCGTCGCCCAATTGAGCCTGGTCAGGCCACTATGGCTGGCCAACGAGGTCTAGCTCCAGCTCCAGTCGTATTGGGCCAGCGAGGACTTCCAGCAGGAGTCCTCGAAGAATAAGGCAAATTGGGCAGCGAATCCCACGGCGTCCTTGACTGTGTACATAGGGGGTCTTCCTCAGTCGGCATGCACAACAGGAAGTTGGTAAGTAAATAAAAAATATTTGTGTGTTAAATTATTATTTTTAAATATGATGCTGATTTATTAAGTTTACTTATACAAGAGACAGAGCTCGATCGGCCGCCCAAGCAAATGAGATTATTTGAGCGGTGCTACAAGAAGAAAGAGGAAGGCGGTTGGAGCGGGCCGAGGGCGGTGAGGGTGGCGGTAAGTAGCTAAATATTTAAATTATTTTTTTAATAATTATTTTTTTATTTAATAAAGTATTAACAATTTTATTTTTTTTTGCACGATACGTTACATAAGGTAATGGAGGATCATCAGCCATAGCTCACGACTGACAAGCTTAATGGACCTGCCGAGTTTGAGGCTTCGGTGGCGATGAAGGAGCAGCAGATGTGGCTGGGTGCAGTTCGCGGCATTCATATTAGCATCGCCACCGCCACCGCCACTACCACTGCCAAAACCAGTCATG
>NC_026155.1:4463953-4479617 GCF_000512975.1 Sesamum indicum
CCCCCCCCCCCCCCCCGCCACTACCACTGCCAAACCCAGTCATGGAGGATTGCATCAACCGTCTTGAGACGATGATGACCTACATGATGGACATGATACGGGAGATACGGGCCTCCTCGTCTATTACAGAACGGCCTCCGACGAATCCCCCGATCGAGAATCAGGACGACGCTGACGAGGACCAATTAGATTAGGTTTTACATCTTTTTCATTTTTGTAATTAAATAATTTTTCATATTAATATAATATTTTTTAATTATTAATTATTTCATAATGTTTATTAAATTTCATTATTTTGTATTTAATTAATTAATTAAATTTATAGAAAAAATTAATTCAAATTTTATTAAATTAACTGTAAATTTATTTATTTATTCAAATTTATTAAATATTTTAATAATTTATTATAAAATTAAAAAATTAGGAACGGGTTTAGTCATGCTAAAGAAAATATTACAAGTTTAATAAGAACCCGTTCCAAATCCCATTCCAACGATTGGTCCAAAAAAGTGTTCCTAAACTAGATTTCCATTTCAAATTAATATACAACCATTCTAAATAGAATTCCTAATCAGTATCTAATTTGTCATCCAAATTATAAATCATTCCTAATTCTAGTACTAACACAATTCTACAAATGTGTTCCAAATTCAATAATTCGTTGCAAAAGATGTTTCAAGGACCGTTCCAAACTTTTATCTAAAAAACATAAGTAACTGTTCAAAAGACCGTCTCCAACCATTCCAATTGTTAAGGCAAAAAAGTTTTGGACTACATCAATATTAGGAATAGTTCTTAGCAACCGTTATAATGACCATCTCAAGTTGGAACCATTTTCTTTAATCCATTCCTAATATTTTGTAACACCAACTGCAGGGATGAATATCCGTCCGTTCGAAGTCCGTCCCAATGTCCGGTCTAAGTATGTTATGTGTTCTTGAAATTGTTCCAAAGTAAAAGAAAACCGTTCCAAAAACCGCCCCAAATCTAGCCTTTTTTTATAGTAAGAAAAGAGAAAGAAAGAATAAAGAATAAGAAAATAGAAGAAAAAGAAATAGAGGAAAAGGGTGGAGGGGTTGGCGATCGCCGGCGGAGCAATGGCGAGCGGGGTAAGAAGTGGTTGGCTGCAATTGTAAAAAGAGAAGGTGAGATCTGCGAATTTAGGATTTTGATGTTGATTTTGATTTTGATTTTTTTAATATTTAAATATGAAATATAAATCTAAATAATAAAGAAAAAAAGGAAAAAGATGTGTATGTGTGTATGTATGCAATTGTGATAGATTAGGTGATTGAGTTAGGCATCCCCATCCTAGTGTCATACTCCCCTATTCAACAGATTAGTTGGTCTACTTACGCGTGGGCACGCTTAACTTGACATAGCAAAATGGCATCCTGACAGATTAGGTAGTTGAGTTAGGCGTGAGCACGACTAAGTATAAGGTTGATATATGTTCACTTTGACTTGCAAAATTAGATGTTCGTGATATCACAACACTCACAAGAAATTAGATAAGAGAAGAAAATTGAGATAAAGAAAGGAACATGGGTTGCCTCCCAAAAAGCACCTTTCTTTAACATCTTTGGCTAGACATTGTTGTGTCTCAACTTAAATCAGTTGGCACTTTAAATCCACTTCTTCTATGTAATGCACCCCGTGATGGTGTGTGATTTAGGAGAACTTGATGGTCCATAGATGACTTCTTCTTTGAACTTATTTTGTGAAGAAAGACTTTGCTCTTGTAAGTTATTGGACTCGAGGTGAGGCTTTTGGTGATTGTCGTCTTAAATGTTTCCCCTACCATCGAATATAGCATTTTCTCGCCCCAAAAGATCAATAAAATACATGAGAAAAACAAAATATCTATCATTAGAATTTTGTGTGCACCACCAGTGCTAAAACTCATAACCTTATTATCAAATTCCATAGATAGTATTTCGGCATTAATATCAATTTTGGTTTTTGAGGTTTTAAGGAACGGTCTTCCTAGCAAGATGGATGTAGAATTGGGAGAATTATTCACTATTATATCAACCAAATAAAAATCAACAGGAAAAAATAATTCATTAACTTGCACAAGTACATACTCAAGAACTCCTTCGGAGTAAACTATGGAACGATCGGCAAGTTGAAGCACAACCTCCATTTCTTTCTATGGGCCAACATTCAAAGATTTCTAGATAGTAAGAGGCATAACATTTATTGAAGCACCCAAATCATACATGGCTTTTTCTATTCTAATCTTTTCAATTTTACAAGGGATAGAAAACGTACTCGGATAATTGCATTTAGGATGTAGTTTTCTTTAAAGAATGGCTGATACATTTTCTCCCAGCCTTACCTTTCATTACCTTTGTATTCGAATTTGTTGGTGTACAACTCCTTGAGAAACGTTGCATAGCGAGGTATTTGCTTAATTGTATTATGTAAGGGAATATTTACCTCAACTTTGCGTAAAGTTTCAAGAATCTCCTTCTTCTCTTCCTCCTTTTTGGATTTGGCGAATCTTTGGGAAGGGAGGTTTAGGCACGAACACCTTGGGATTGTCCTCGCCGACTTGATTGCGTTTTTCAGCTTGTTTTGAGGAATTTCGAGTGCATGCTCTATTTTGCCCAGTTCTGCATGCCCATGCACGATTGAAGTTTCGTCCTCTATTTTGCTATGCTGTGCGTGCCCATGCTTAGTGCTATTTTCAAGTTGTAGCTCTTTTTAACTGCACAGGTGACAACACTAACATTTTGTTTAGGATTAATGATAGTTTGGGAGGGCAACTTACCTTGAGACACCGACCGGATAACAAAGGAGACTAGTTGGGACATTTAGAATTCCAAATTTTGTATGCTCAAGCAGGTTTCTTTTTGGAATTTGTGAGTTTCTTGTTGAAATTGTTGGGTGCTCAAGGCCAGTGTTTTCACGATATCCTTTAGGGGTATACCACTATTGGGATTGGTTTGAGGTGGTGGTGGTGGTTGTTGGTGTGAACCCTTTGAAAGTTTTGACGTTGATTGTCATATCTCAAATTTGGGTAATCTTTCCATCCAGGGTTACAGGCATTGGAAAAGCGGTCATATCTCCTTTACTATTGCCTGAAAAATCCACAAACAGCTTTAGCTTGTTCACTTAATTCTTAGTGAAGTGTAGGACAAGCGTCAGTGCAGTGTCCCGAAGATGTGCATATTCTACAAGCCTTGACTTGTTGATTGCTTCCCCCTATAAACTTTTCAACAAGAGAGGTACATTTATCAAAACGTTCATCAATAGAAGTACTTACCTCATTTACCCGTAGTGGTGGGTTGTCATTTCTACTACCAAATTACTATTTATTAGCTGCCATGGTTGTGATTAGTTTGCGTGCTTCGATAAGAGTTTTGTCATACAGAGTACCTCCACTAGCCGCATCCACCAAGTTTCTATTTGCTTCAGACAATCCTTTATAGAAATATTAAATTAGAAGGTGGTCGGATATTTTCTGATGGGGGCAAGTCTCCACCAATTGCTTAAATCTCCCTCAATACTCATAGAAACTTTCACTAGAGAATTGGCATATACCACGGATTTTCTTCCGGATGTTTGTAGTCCTTGAAGCGGGGAAGTAGTTCTTAAGATATTGTTTTCTTGAGCTCATTCCAACTAACAATAGATCTTGAAGGTAAGGAGTAGAGCCAATATTTTGCTTTGTCACCCAATGAGAAGGCGCTTAGCTTAACTTGTTCTTTGGTAACTCCTTGGGGCCTCATGGCAGAACATACCACATGGAATTCTTTGAGGTGTTTGTGCAGGTCTTCACCTACAAGGCCACTAAAGTTGGAAGTAAGCGAATGAGGCCGGACTTAAGTTGAAAATCAACATTTAAAATAGAATATGTAATGTAGAGAGGCTGTTGATTTAAATCAAGGGAATTCATCTTTTTGATTGTTCGTTCCAGATTTTGGGCCATGACTTAGTCTTTAGAGTCACTAGACTTGGGCACGTCTAACTCAAAATCTGCTTTTAGTTTGGAGGAAGTAGAAGTCTCTTCCTTGTGTTGCTTTGTTTCTTTTGGGAGTCAACAAGCGGTCTTCTCAATCTCTAGGTCAAATTCAATTCACCTGTATGAGAAGAACGTGGCATAAAAAACCAAGTAAAAAGAGCAAGTAACCAGAAGAGATTAATTTAAAGACGTCAATCCCCGGCAACGGCGCCAAAATTGGATGGATGTGAATCCACCCAATATTATCCTACCAAAAACTTGTGAAAGTGATGAGGAGGGTCGAATTCACAAGGATTGATTTTAATTGAATTCCTTCAAGAGTAGAAAAAAATGAAAATAAGGGGGATTTTGATTAAAAGTCTAGATCTAAAATAAAAAAAAAAGAAAAGAAAACAGTATTTCAAAGAAGAATAAATATGAAAAGAACATTCCAGTTAAAGACAGGATCATAGATGCAAAGATGATAATCATTCATGAAGATAAATTGGTTATGGCCATTGGTACGACCTAACGACCTCACCTTTCCTTACCTTGTGGATAGTAAAGGATTGTTTGTTGATTAAGTTTCTAATCAGTAAACAACCTTGCGAACTTCCTGAAGATTTAATTTACTGACAGCATTGAGAACTAGAAAGCCCTAATTCTAACTTTTAAACTCATACGAGGATTTACTTAAGTTATATTGTGCATTCCCCACAACATAATCGAAAACTTCTATATAATCAATTGTGCTATGTTACCACTAGTTATTGAACTAAACAAACAATTACGAATTTGCAAGTTCAATTGGCTAGGCAAGTATTCTTGACAATGAATAACGGTACCTATCATTCATAAATCAGATTATTTGTATAACAGCACAGAGAACAACACAAATTTGTTTAGTATTGGGTTCAACCAATCAATTAAATCACACATTAACTGTCGTCCCCCCGACTCGTAAGACAGAAAAACATCGAGCATGTTCCTTTGTTCACAATAATGGTGCAACTTGCCTCTAGTCCAAATGTGCCACGACTCGTGAGGCCAACTTAGGTCATGGCAGCTTCCTCACCACGTTATTACGGATGGAAACCTTGGATAGATCAAACCATTTTGATCCAAGTCCATTTATGGACCCTAACACTTCAACTTGGTCCAACCAAGTGGGAGTTAATTATGAGTGGTTTGACCGAGACCTCATCACATATATAACATTGCATGCATAAATATCAAATATTTAAAGCATTTAAATAACGCATCGCATGCAATAAAACCTAGCATACCCTTGTTGGATGATCACGAACCCAACCTATGCGACCCACTGAGCCCGCATTGAGTTTATGGTCAGTTTAGGGTGGCCTTATACTACTCTCTTTACAAAATATTTTACCCATCAACAAAGGGCTTTGTGATATCTCCATGGGCTTCCTTCACTTTGGGCCTCGTCCTTCGTGGGCTTTCTTCTCCATGGCTTTGCTTAAAATAAAAATCTCATAAAAAATGCCTTATACTACTCTCATTACAATTGAATAAGAAACCCTGATAAGAAGTCGGGGGGAGTACATTAGGAGGGAGGTCGCAAGCTTTATTATTCCAAGGCTAAAAATGATGAGAAGGGAGAAAATAAAATCATAAAGGCACACGGACCCACCCAACAAAATTTAAAGACATACATGCGGTCTAGTAATCCGTGATCATCCGTTCATATTCATTCTAGCACATAATAACAATTCATCATTTAGACAAGAAATGAACATCACAAAAATATCGCGATATCCAATTTCACGACAAACAATTATATGCAGAAAACATAAGCTTAAAATTTGCAACTCAAATGGATGATTAGGACTCGTGCATCCAATGCATGCAAATAAATCAAATTAATTAATTAAGTCTCGTGCATCCAATGCACGCAAATAAGCCAAACTAATTAATTAAGCCTCGTGCATCCAATACACGCAAATAAACAAAACTAATTAATTAAGCCTCGTGTATCCAATGCAAGCAATTAAGCCAAATTAATTAATTAAGCCTCATGAATCCAATGCACGCAAATAAATCAAATTAATTAAAGCAATTTAATTCTAGAAAAAATAATTTTTCTCCAAAATTAAATTAAAACTAATTAATATTTTTCAGAAAATATGCAGAAATTGAAAAAATCCAATTTTTCAAAAATGGCAAAAATAGCCCAACAGTCGGCCGTCAGCAGTAGCAGTAGTGTAGTGGCCGCACTGCCTACACGTAAACTCGCGGCCGCACTACCTGCGCGTAAACTTAGGCCGACAGACAGTGCACTACTACAGCATCAGTTTTTTTCTTTTTTTAATTTCCACACTTTAAACTGAAATAATAACAAGTATTTTGTCAAAAAATCCAATTTTTATAAAATACTTTAATCATCAAAATTGCAAAAATTAAACAAATTAATTTTCTCATATAATTATCCTGAAATTAGCGAAAAATATATATCATGCTTCAAAAGCAATAAAGAATATATTGTCATGCTTATTCACACAAAACCATAGCCCCTACACTGAACCAGGCTTTTATACCACTTGAAAGGCACCGTGAGGTGCGAGTGGAACGGTCCGAGAACACGCAAGAGAAAACGCTGATATAAAAAATGCGTAAATTAAAAGGACATTACAATAAAATCATAGTTCTAGGGGGTGTACCCATGGAGTTCCTGGGCATTCGATGTAGTTAAAAATAAACGACAATAAAATTAAAAGGGGCTAATGGTTGAATGGAATCGAGAGGTATAAAAATTATAAATCAAAATTACCTCTTTGATTTATTTTGCACATCCTTCGTTTGATTCGTTCACCCAAGGTTTCAATGTAGAAATCTTCTAAAGTTGCGTCCACACCACACCGAAATCGAAATCCCTCAATTCTCTTTGCTAGAAGAAAACTAGGGAGAAAAATACACACTAGGTGTGCATTCAAGAGGGGGGTTGGCTGAGTGGAAATTAGGAGAGTAGGAATTTATTTTCTTGTATTGTGTATTCATTCATTATTTATTCCAAATAACTAATACACATATATATACCTTGTATAGATGCATTAATATATGTCTAAGTTCATTTTAACCATCCATAAAGTAATAAAATCCTTTATTCCAAATAAAGGATGACTAACATGACACATTCCAAAAGTGAATTTGTTAGCCAATTATTTTCTTTTCTAACAATTTCCACCAACTTAATTAATGGGCTTGGGCTGATTTTAATTAATTAAAATACAAGGCCAATTAATCAAATCCAATTTAATTTAAGCCCATTTAATTGAGTCCATCATATATTTTAATGCAATTAAATATATGAGCCCAATAACCTTTTATTAAATAATAAGTCCAACTTGTTAAATAATAAGGGCAAACCCAATATAAATTAGTCCAATTAATTTAACTTTGGGCTTATCCTTCAATGGATCTCTCTCATATATGAGTAATTCAATTACATATGGAAATAATTCCTAATTAATTCCTTGTCCCTTCTCGGTGATTTGTGTGTGACTCTTTAGGTTCACTTTTCAGCTAGACTTGGGCTAGCGTCCAATACTATTTTTAGTTAAAACTCAAAGGTTTGTTATCCCTTTGTCGCAGGGTAAAGAGGCTGAGCTCCGTCTTTCGCAGCTTCCGGCTACTAGCGAACTGGTGTAAAAACAGGGACCTGAACTCCTAGAAACTTCCTATTGCTCTAGGGGGCTGCTGGTTAAACCATTGTTGTGCAACCCTAGCGAAGGGGGTTATGAAGACTCGACATTTAATCCCATTCGTCTATCTGTGCAGCAAGGCCGCGTTCTCAAACCACAAAGATGTTCCTGGGGGTCAGCCGACCCGTCGTACTGAGTAATAGCAGGAGTACGACAATTTTTCGGTAGCTCGTCTGCCATCACAACGTCTGTGAAGGGGACACCTTGTAATTCTTCTCTTGAAATTCCCGCTATTTGGTGCTGCACATCTTGGAGGTCTTTTTGAAGATACTCCAAACGGGTCAGCCATTGTTGGGGGACCTCCGGTAGGTCTACAGAAAGGTGCTCTTGTACCCCGGTAGGGAGGGCTCTTGTCGTAGAGACACCTTCTCCTTGGGGAGTTCCTTGTGTCACTTCTTGAAGGGTACCTTCTTCCGGCATGGGGACTGGACGAGCAGGGACTAGTATGCTATCTGCTCTCGTACCACTCTTGCAACAACCTATTGGATTGCATGTGGTGTTAGAGGAGATACTTTGCCTAGGAGGATGGTCACCTTGGAAGATAATAGAAGAGCTGGGAAAGTTGGGGTGGACCCTCCTACTGGTGCTAGGGAGGCCCCTACAACAATCTGCAGAGGTTCATTGTTACTAGGTACCTCCGCGATCTTCGGCATGTTAGCGAGAATGTTGGGGGTCTCCATCGTATCTCACGCCTTTAACCCAAGTTTCCCATAGACAGTACCAATTGATGTGTGCAATTTTAGCACAGCTCAAAAGTTCTTGGATCTTTACGTCGGATTTGGGCTAATTGAATAAAGGCTCTTGAGAAAGAGGACCGACAAATCAAAGCGTATCACTTTGATGCTTACGTTAGTCCCGAAATTACGAACAAATAAAAGTGCACATGGATTATAATGAGAAATTATGATTAAACTAAGAATTTACTATGCAAGAGCACAAAATTAGGATGTGAGAAAAGTAACAAGAAGAGTTGAAAGCTTGTTTCAGCAAGGGTGTCTGGTGGAGGGTACTCCCTGTATTTATAGAAGAAGATTTCCTTCATGCAAGAGTCCAAGGAGGTCAACCTAATGAGAAGAGTCTGCATCCCCGGCGGAAGAACTGGGATCTGGTGGATAGGGATCCTTCTTATTCGTCTCAGCAACAAACTCTCGAAAAAAAAGGGGGGCTCTTTACTCATGTGGTTTCCTATCTTGGTGAGGAGTCCCGGTCAAGCTGCAAGTCCATCCCCCTGTGGGCACCGCGCTCCTTTTGGCTTGGCTTAGAGGGCCCTCGGATTGGGCTTCCATACTGGACCGAGTAAAATGGGCTCCCCTGTTGAACTTTGGTGCAGAGAGGGGGAACATTTTGGGCTGAGCCAACTGGACCTTTCCTCTGGGCTGGCTGGATTGTAGGAGGTCCCCTTCTCAAGCATAATGATTTTGATGGGTTGCCTCTCTCAGGAGCTGGTGGGCCCTTATTTGGGCTTAGTACTTTGTCTTGGGCCAATTTCTTTTGGTTTGTACCCACCATTAATATATATTTGTATTGTGTTATATTTTTTTTTTAAATTGACAAGTAATTCACTTATGATTTTTTTTTATCAATTTCTGAGTTATTTATTTATATCAAGATATAAAGTTGCATTATGCAATCTATTTATTACTCATAAATTTATGTCAAAATTTAGTGAGTCTTATGAATTAATATAAAAGTAATGATAGTAATAACAAGAATGATGGTTGAACAATTTTAATTATTTTTATTATTATTTTATTATATATTTAATGAGATCAAAAAGTTTAATCAATAATTAAGATATCTTTAAATCCATGCTCCCGAATCATACTAGATTCAAATATGATTTAAAATTACATGGCTTGATTCAACGATACACCGTCTTGTATGATTACTCTTATGTTTCAAGTATGATATTTCGGCATCCATATATCCAATAAGTCAAAACTTTACCAAATATATTATTTTGTAAGTATGATCGTATCTAACGGTTTGACTTGAATCATGATGGTCCGGTTAACCCATGTTGTTCAATAATGTAGGATGATAGTTACATCAATATAATATTGATGCGTGCGATTTTAGCATGGGTCCAAAGTTCTTGGATCTTTACGTCGGGTTTGGGCTAATTGAATAAAGCCTCTTGAGAAAGAAGACCTGCAAAACAAAGGGTTAGTACTGCAATGCTTAAGTTAATCCCGGAATTATGAATAGATAAAAGTAAAAATGGATTAAAATGAGAAATTATGATTAAATTGAAAAACTTTGTATGCAAGAGCTCGAAATTAGGATGTGAGAAGAGTAACAAGAAGAGTTGAAAGCTCTTTTTCAACAGGGCGTCGGTGGGAGAGTACTCCCTGTATTTATAAAAGAAGAGTTTCTTTATGGCAAGAGTCTAAGGAGGTCAACCTAGTGAGAAAGGTCTGCATCCCCAGCAAAAGAAGTGGGATCTGGTGGATAGGGATCCTTCTTATCCATCTCAGCAACAAACTCCCGAAAAAAAGGGGGGGCTGTTTTCTCATGTGGACTCCTATCTTGGTGAGGAGTCCCCTCAAGCTGCAGAGTCCGTCCCCTTGTGGGCATCTCACTCCTTTTGGCTTGGCTTAGAGGGCCCTCAGATTGGGCTTCCTTACTAGACCGACTAAAACGTGCTCCCTGTTGGACTTTGGTGCAAAGAGGGAGGGCCTTTTGGGCTGAGCTAATCGGACCTTTCCTTTGGGCCAGGCTGTACCGTAGGAGGTCCCCTTCTTGGGCCGAGCATAATGATTTGGATGGGCTACCTCTCTCAGGAGCTGGTGGGCCCTTATCTGGGCTTAGTACTTTATCTTGGGCCATATCCATCATTAATAAATATTTGTATTGTGTTATACTTTCTTTAAAATGACAAGTAATTCACTTATGATTTTTTATCTATTTCTGAGTTTTATATTTATATCAAGATACACACTTGCATTATGTAATCTATTTTATTAGTTATAAATTTATGACAAAATTTAGTGATTTCTATTAATTAATCTAAAAATAATGATAATAATAACAATTTAATTATTTTTATTATTATTTAATTATATATAATGAGATAAAATAGTTTAATCAACAATTATGATATCTTAAAATTCGGGCAACCGGATCATGCTAAATTCAAATATATATAAGAGAGTGTCCATTAGATCATATCAGACGATATGATTTAAAATCACATGACCTGATTGAACGATAAACTTCTTGAATGATTATTCTTATGTTTCAAGTACGGTATTTCGGCATCCTGTATCCAACAAGGCTAAAGCTTTACCAAATGTATTTTTTTGTAAGTCTGATTGTATCTAACGGTTTGACCTTAATCTTGATGGCCTAATTAACCTATGTTGTACAATAATGTACGATGATAGTTACATCATATAATACTGATGCGTGCGATTTTAGCATGGGTTATACATACTGAGTAGGCAACTCACACCTTGCATTGTATTTTTCAGGAGATAAATCACACTGACAAGTCTTTGGAGTTTGAGCGGTGCCATTATTGTGAATAGGTGGGTCAGCCGTGATATATGAAACCAAGATTTTTTATATGAGAATATTAAATGTAGCACCCCCTAATCGCTACATCTAATTATCACTATTTCATACTTTCTTTAATTAGAACTCATTCTATAAACAATTCCCTTTCAATTGGTAAAATAAATTCTAATTTACCAATATAATATATATCACAAAAGATAATAGATACCACCAAAAGTTTATATTTACCCTCACTAGATGTTCTCATATACATAACCTCAAGGAAAATCATACCACAATCTAAATCACAAATCCCGATAAAATACTAGAATATTTAACAACCCAACAACCAAAAACTTTGGCTTCAACGGCTGACCCACCTAATAAAGACCACGGCACGGCTTGAAGTCCGATGTGGCTAGTCAATGTGCTTATCTCCTGAAAAGTACGTGGCAAGGAATGAGCTACCTACTCAATAAGTATAACTAACCAATTTATATATATACACAGACAAAAATTCACGTACATGCAGTCACATCGACGAACAGTCATTCGTCATATAGCAACATCAGATATAAGCAGTAATACATACCCACAACTGTAAAACAACCCACGGCATAATATTTGACATTATCGTTTATTAACTACGGGCCCTACTTACTCTAGTTGGAGTACATCAGTCAATGGTTTCGCCGGCCATCATCAACTCATCGTCATATCATATACAGCATAGGATACCCGTCGTATGTGATATCCCCACACTCTTTTACTCCAGTTGTGTAGCAATATCAGCACAGGACATCACAACAAACATGGTATCCCCACACCATCCCAGTGTGTAGTTAACAACACAGGATATTCTCCGCTGTCCGGAATATCCCGATTCCCTATGCGCCATGGTACTTAGCTTAATTCATATATTTTTCATATCACATCATCAATGACATCATCATCAATCACATTATTATAAACCATCGACTGTGTACCAACTAGGTAAGCATCATCTTTTATTTCAATTCACGATCATCATTCTATTTTTTATAATAATTATTTCCTCAATAATAACTCCCAATTTGGTTTTATTTAACAATCAATTATACGATCATCACATAATCATATTCTGCATGTCCCTACACTACCATCACATAACATATAGTAACTATTTCACCTATATTTTGACAATCTAACAAATAATCCATAACTAATTATATAAACAATCAATATACGAAATCCACGTATATAAATATAAAGCCAGGTTCACAATCACATCCAAAAAAATATATATAATATATACAATATTACACATATAGCTATATATATAAATCCAATTAGCTATACTTACCTTAAATCCCCAAATGCTTTGATTTCATGAGGGACTGCTCAACCCTGTACCTTGTCGTCACGTCCTATAATAGAATATTATACGTATGATCAATATATATATAGAATATCATAAACTCTATATAAAATATTATATAATGTTCGTACATTTTCTACCAATCTTTTAGTATTCCACTTATATTAAAGTCCAAACCCTTGTTCCATTTCTTTCAAATAACTACCTTTTTTAAGCTTCTCAAACATATATTTAATTTATCAACTAATTCATAAGAATTTATTTAATCAAAAACCTTATATATTTATGTAGGGTGGTAATCCCCTCAGTGATACCTTAAACAAATGGCCTAACAAAACTATTACAGAAAATATAATGGAGTACAAAACTTCTTAGATATTACAGACCAAATAAGAGAAAAAGAAAAATATAAACAAATTATATTTAAGAATGAAGAAGGTGGCTCAGATAGAACCAGATCTACGTGATACAGCACAAAGCTCGGTCATAGAAGACTTAGACGCCCACAGTCGCACCCACGGCTACTCCACCTTAAAGACCTTTCACCAAAATCACCGAGAACCACGGTCACTGAGACTGATAACTGGTTCACTAAGAACTCGAAGGCTTTAGAGATGTGTGGGATATATATTGTGTGTTTCGGCCAAAGGGAGAAATCCCTATTTATAGGAGTTGTTGAGGACGACTGAAAAGGAAGGCTTGGTGGCTTTCCATAAGCCATCATATTGGCTAAGGAAAGCCACCTCCTTCTTCGGTGAAGATTAGGGAAGGAGGATCTCAACAATCAAGGAGAGAAAGAGGAGAAGATATGGGGGAGAGAGACAGCGGCGCAGTAACGAGAAAGAAACAGATCAAAATGCTGCTAGGATTAACAAAAGGCATAAATAGGTGGGGTGTTGGATTGGGTACCGGGTATGGCCCGGGTAGAGATGGGTCTTGCCAAGCGGGTGAGACTTGTGGGCCTTGTCTTGTGGGCCTTGTCTTGTGGGCTTGTGGTCATTGGGTCATATATCCCAACATGCTCCACCTTGGACCAATGAACCATAAGGAAACATTGTCCGGAGCTAACTATAGATCTGGAACGTTTCATCACAGCCCGGGGACCCTCCTGCGTGTACTGCAAAAGAAAAACAACTAGGAGAAAATAGGATTAGTCAAGAATTAATCTCAGAATTTTTAAACACAAATTGAACTTATCCACCGCTAGGCTTTTGGTCCCCATATCAGCGGGGTTTTCCTCGGTCTTGATCTTCTCCAGTTTTATGACATCCTTACCAACAATGTAACGAATGAAATGAAATCTAACATCTATATGTTTAGTGCGATCATGAAAAAAAGGATTTTTGCAAAGTTGAATCGAGGACTGACTGTCCAAAAAAACAGCCAATTTTTCTTTTGAAAACCCAATTTCTTTTATAAGACCATCAAGCAAATGGCTTCTTTGAAAGCTTCGGTTGTAGCAATGTATTCTGCTTCAGTAGTTGATAAGGCAACTATGTGTTGTAGTTGGGATTTCCAACTAATGCATGCACCACACAAGGTAAACACATAAGAAGTTGTGGACTTACGGCTATCACGATCATTTGCATAATTAGAGTCCACATATCCAACAAGTTGAGTATAATTAGAATTTTTAGAGAAGGTGATACCAATGTCAACGGAACCACGCAAATATTTAAGCAAATATTTCAAAGCTTCCCAATGAGGCGTACCAAGGTTTGACATGTATCTACTAAGACAGCTAATGGCATATGCAATATCAGGCCTTGTGCATACCATGAGATACATGATGGAACCAATAACATTAGAATAAGGAACTTTATCCATTTTGGCTTTTTCAGAATTCGTTTTGGGAGATTGGTCTTTTGAAAGTTGAAAATGTGCAGGTAGGGGTATGGATACAAGTTTTGCATGTTCCATGGAAAACTTTTTCAAAACAGATGAGATGTAGGACTTTTGGTTTAAAAGAATAGAAGATTTTTCTCTATTTCTAGAGATGTTCATGCCAAGAATTTTCTTAATATTTCCAAGATCTTTCATTTCAAAAACATTACAAAGCTGTTTTTGTGAAGTTGAAGGGGAGGCCATTGGAGTCTGATTATTCTCCTTAAAGAAATCACGCCATTTTTCAATGTATCCAACATTGTCAAGATCTAGAGATGGCCATTCATACTGTTGGAGAAGTTCAAGAATTTGCTTTGTTTTACCAAGAAGGAGAAACGCTTCGCCAACACTCTTCTCCCGTCTTTCAATGGCATTTTGGTGACACTTGGTAATTATCACGCGTGTTAAATTTGTAAAACAAGCTGCCAGAATATCTGCAATCATTACAGATAACCGCTGAAACAAGTCCTCATCGTTTTGCTCATTTTCCTCTTGGCAAGATAGCAAAATAGTTTGACTGATCCGATACATTGAATTGGCTGCTATAATGTTAGCTGACCAGTTGAGTGGATTTTCCAAATCATTTGTTGTTCTCTTGAACTTCTCAATCGTTTTTTCAGCATTGTTGGAGAGCTCTTGTAATACATTCTTGGACTGTTTGCATTTAAGAGATATCTTCCTAAGATCCATCCCTTGCCACTTCATGTACAGTGAGACTCTAGCCCAAGAAACGTCTGCAGCATTTCTGATGTTCACGAGTTCATCACTTTCATAGAGTGCATTCTCTATAAGCTTGACGAGGGACAACCCTTCGCTCACACTGCTCATTAGTTGTGTGGCCTTCTTGTTATTTGCAACATTTGGAAGTGAAATTGCAATGCTTGTAAGAGTTACTAATGGTAGAGACCAGCAATTTGGAGGTTCTTGCGAATGTAGACTTGGAACTTGAGAGCTGTCAAAATCTCTTACCCCTCTAAAGTTACTGAATATATTTAGAAGATGTATTAGATATTGCGGTTGCTGCTTTTCACCCATTTCAATAACCTTATCCGCCTGGCGGAAGATGTACTTCAGGGTCCTTTTGGGTAGCTCTGATTCTCCATCAAGTAGAAGAGCAAAATGGTTGAGATTCAGCTCTGTGTCACCTCCTGATTCGGATTCCATATCAATATTTGAGGTTGTAAGTTTGGATAAACATTGCATCTTGAATTTCTTGAAACACAAGAGAAACTGAGCTACGAGTAAAGCAGGAAT
>NC_026155.1:4479960-4548995 GCF_000512975.1 Sesamum indicum
AATGAGGACAAGTAACTTGCTAACTAGAACCATCATAATCTGAATTCCAATGAGAATGTTTAGAGAAAACCATTTTGCATCATGAAGATACTTCCTAAACTTGTTGTTTCTAATTTCTAAATCTGAGAAGCTGTCTCTCCAGTTAACAAGACTTTGGGTCCAGTGCACCTCAATCTTGAGTTCCTCTCTGATGCAAATTTTATGACATGTCAACTTGAATCTGACAGCGGTAAACCATCTGCATAAAGGTGCAATTGTGCCCACCAGCACCCCAATTGTTTGAACTAGTAGAATCCATGTCGTATAATGTCCATATACAGAGTAGGATGCTCCGAGCGTGACTTCCCCAATATCCACGAACATTACAATAAAATCATATAGTAAAAAGAGGGCAGATAATAAGCAAATAACACTTGAAGTAGTGCAAAAGACCGAACGTGCCATCACAAATTGAGGGTTGCTAGTCACTGCCATCACCCAGTATTTCTTCAGCCCATCGATCATCTGTTTGTCCATTTTGATGCATTGCCCCCTTTTCGTCATCCCTTCTTCCACTATAGCTACCTTGTGCATCTCTTGGTAATTGGACTCCAAACTCCTTTTGCTGGTTGGAAGCGTGATTGCTGAAGAAACTAATATAACAAGCAAAAGAAGCATGAAAATTGTAGGAACCACGTCACTATTAGAGAAATTAGTACCCAGAGAGCTCTGTAACTGAAAAACTTGTATCCAGACGTTAACCACGATTGTGATTACAAGGATTCCAAGCGCAACAACATTCATTAGAATCTCTTTATCTTCCATGGAACCCAAGGATGACATAAAATTAGCCATCGCCGTCGACATAAAAAATAAACTACTTAACCTTGCAAGGCCATCTGATTCATACAACAAAAGGGTGTTGAGATCCATTGGTAGCTTCATTGCCACGCCTAATAAAGTTAAGTAAGTGGCGTTAAGAGAAAAGTATTTGCAAGGGAACCAGAGCTTACTGGATCGGAATCCGTTGAGGGTGTCAGCTACTATTGCAAGCGTGCAAATTGCAGAAGCTGCCGCGATATACAAGCCTATCCATGGCATTACCTCATCAAGTTTCTTTTGTAAATCATTGTCGGAATCATCCATGATCTTCTCCTTGCAGAAATAGTCCTTAAAGTTTATGTATATTCTAAGTGAAGAAAGAGGTTAATAGGTGGAGCTGGAATCTGACTCTTATATTCTGATGATTGTTTTTCTGTGATGGTAAACTTTATATATACTTTTCTTCCGAGAAACTTGCATACATGAAAATGGGAGGAAAAGATCAATACTAATTATTTCTTTTTTCCAGAAGAAAAGTATATTTTGATTGGATGTTTGAATTTTTAGTTATATTTTGATTTAGCTTTGGTATTTTCATTGAACAGGCTACTTTTTTACAATAATTTTTTAAAGTAAAAATTCATTATTTGTAATTGGTTTGTTGATTTTTTTTCTTATGTGAATAGCAATTTATATCCCTATAATATTGAAAATGAGCACATCACCCCGTATGAAAAAAATATAACAATTTACCCCCCTATACTTTATAAAATGAAGCAATTTACCTCCTTATACAGGGTAAATTATTGCATTTTAAAAAATATAGAAGGTAAATTACTATATTTTTTTTCATAAATAGATAATTTGCTTATTTATAATAATATACAAAGGATTGCTTGCATTTTTTCATATATATATATTTATAGTGGACAGATACAAAGCGGAATATCTCTGCAACTCGGTTGATAGATGAATTAATTTGCTGCAATGTCTTTTCAATGACGTCGAAGATAATATATATTATAATTGTTTCAAACAATTAATTAAGAGTAAAAAATAGATTTGGTACGTAGAGTCGGTAAACGAGTAATCCTCATGTAAGTCAAGTCAACCCTTCTAGTTCGAAAGCGATTTATTTGTTTATTTTTAATCCTTTAATTATCTTAATATTTATGTATTATAGTCTAACACAAAATTAATAGCCTGTGTATGAACATTTCTCTCAACTCTTTTATTTTATTCTTTTTTTTAGTTTTGGTACAAAAAGCTTGTTTACAAACTCCAGTAAATTTAATGAAAGTAATTTAAATTATATAAGTGTGAATGAAAGATAAGCTTCTTTCTTATCTTTTTTGTTTCGTCAATTTTATCTTGTTTGGTTTTGGCCTTATTTTAGTCGGAACATCTTTGTTGATTGCAGAGTTGGACTCTTTTATCGGAGCTGATACTGAAGGCATACACTCATCAAAGAAGGACATGACTGTGCCAAGAGACATTTGTAAAATGATCCTAACCAAAAGAAACTACAACTTTGTAGTCCTTAAAGAGATCCTGCTCAAAATATTGAACCCAGGGAGAGGTATGACCTTCCGGTGCTTTAATGGAGTTCGTTTCTCTCTTACTTTTACTCATTCGATTGACATGAGGCGAGCTATAGAGGGGGAACCTTGGATTTCTAACATGCAATTAGAGGTACTTGGCATCCTGAGAGAGGGACAAAAGCTTATGGTGTCAGCTTAGAATGGTGCCATTTCACAATTTTTGGTCACAATGTATCGTGGGAGCAAAGACTAGAGCCATGGCAGAGTTTATTGGCAACTGATTGGGCATCTATAGTGATATTTGGATTGGTATTATGGAGAAAGTATTGGCAACAATCCTTTGAAAAATTCTTGTAGGGATAAATATCTACAAACCTCTGTGGCTTGTTATGATATTAAAATCACTAAATGTGGAGGAATCAGCCATTTGATTTACATATGCCAGGCTTCCAAATTTTTGTTCTCTATGCGGCAAGTTGGGACACATCGCAAGATTTTTTGCATTCAATATGAACAGGATTTCATTGATCTAGGTTTGGACACTCCTTTTGGTCAATGGCTAAGGCATACAGGTTTTCATAGGGACTCTTCATCCTCAGCGGGAATAGTTCAAGCTTCAGCATTGTTGAAAAATGCTTTTTCGCTGATTTTGCTCTAGACACTATATCGTTGCAATGATCCTAGTCGAAACAGAAGGGGTTTCGAGATTTTCAAAAATTATGGACAAGCGAAAATTACGACGGTCTCAACCCAAAATCACAGTATGCATCGTAAGGACAATTTGGCAAGTTCTACGGTAGGACATTAAATAAAAGAAAAGGTTGACTATTCAAAGGATAAGGATTTTGTAAAGAAGGAAATGAGGTCACGATTGAAGCACCGTGTGAAATAAGCTACGCAGTCGGAGGTAAAGAGTTGCCATACAAACCCACTTCGCCCAACTACTTTCGGCTTCCTTTCTCAGCACCCGTTCATCCGCAAGCCACAATCATCTTAAAAGCCCAACCATGTAAATGGACCCAAAATCACACACAAAGCTTATTACTTCAAGCCCATCCGCTAATTATAGTCTAGTAATCCCTCAACTAATGCCATTAGACAATCTGGAAAACCCCTAATTTGGCCTAAAACTGTACCCATACACCTCTCATACCAACGATAGACCTTGCTAACGCCATGCAAAAGAATCTTCCTCTTACAACTTTGCAGCCAAAAGTCGAAGAACTCAATACAGTGAGGGAAAGTTTGTATCTGTAGGAAATAATTGAAGCTCGCTAGATCCTTTTGCCATTTAAGCTTTACGTGATAATAATGTGAGACCGGAAAAAAAGGATCATTTACAAGACCCTTATCAATAGTAGCGGCAGAGACTGCCTTGCAACCCTGCCGACACTAATGAGTTGCCTTGCGTGGAGCTGCCAGGGGTTGGGGGGCCTTAGATAGTTCGGGAGCTCGAAAAGTTAGTTCGAGTACATCAACCCTCCCTAGTTTTCCTCTTAGAAACTAGGTGTAATAATCGGTCAATAAATCAACTACAGCTACGGTAAGATATGAACAGTATCAGAATTGACGTGTTTTTGGAAGAAGGAATTGGAAGTTTCTATTCAAAGCAAAACACCATATAGATGCTATTGTTCTTAGTCTAGAAAGCACATCTAATTGGAGCCTAACGGGGGTTCATGGAGAACCTGATACATCTCGGAGGAAAAACTTCTGGCGCCTTCTACTCTGTTGCATGATAAGTGTATACTTCCTTGGGTTTGTTTAGGCGATTACTACGAAATCTTGCATGCGGGAGAGAAAGAGGGCTTGTGTCGAACACCATAATGGGAATTGCATGATTTTAGAAGTGCATTATCAGATTGCAATTTACAAGATTTAGGCTTTTTTGGAGAAATCTTTACATGGTCAAATAGCAGAACTGCCCCATATCCTATCAAAGAAAATCTTGATCTTGCCAGTGCTATGAGTGAATGGAGGACAAAGTTCCCAAATGCATGGATACAACACCTTGAAATAGCTCATTCAGATCATGAGGCTATCCTCCTTAAGCAAAGGGCAAGAGTAGAGCAGTCGACACATTTTCAAAGAAAATCACAACATTTTGAAGCATTTTGGATAAAATACAAGGACTGCACTAGAATCATTGAGAATGCTTGGAACCAAGACATATAAGGCAATACAGGTGAACAAGTGTGGAGAATTGAGTATTGTTGGGTTGGTCTTATAAACTGGAGTAAAGGTTTGGCAGTTTGAAAAACGCAATTGAACATATTAAGGAACGATTGAAGCAACTTAAGAATAGAAGAGTAACAAAGGAGAGTAAGAAAGAGGAACAACGTCTTCGGAGGAAACTTGAGGCTGCTAGAGAGGATGAAGAACGGGTATGGAGACAACGCAGTAAGGCATAATGGCTGAAGTATGGGGATCAAAACACAAAAGTTTTTCATGCAAGAGCCTCGAGCCGTAAAAAGAAAAATGATATCAGAACTCTTCATAATGCAAATGGTACCTTAAGTAGGGAGAAGAGGAAATCCAGAGTGAAATTGCTGCTTATTTCTAGAATCTATTGGCTTCTTTAGGGCCAACAGAACAACACCGAAATGATGTCTTGAGATATGTCAAGCCGAAGGTGGATGCCTGCCTGAATGAGTGTTCAACCGAGCCATACACTGTAAAGGAAGTTATATAGGGGCTTAAGCAAATGCACCCCGAGAAGTCCCCGAGCCTGAATAATGGAGTGATGTTGGCACATCATTCGCAACTCTATTACTGCATCCGTTCTTATTTTTTAAATAATGGAGTGATGTTGCCTAAGTTGAATTATACACATATCATGCTAATCCCTAAATGCGTCAAACCAAAGACAATCACTCAATTTCGGCCTATTAGCGCATGTAATATGGTATATAAACTCATGTCCAAAACTTTGGCTAATATGCTGAAACCCTTTTTGCATGATATTATTTCTGAGTCCCAGTCTATTAGAAATGGTGACCAGAAAGCCAATTAGATTGGCGGTTTTGAAAACTATTTAGCAATCTTTATGAATGTGATATTATCTTGATAAATGTAGTAAGCATTCATTTGTGGCACCATTTGTTTATTTTGCTTACTATTCATATTAACGGTACTTTAATGTCACAACAAATGCCCACAGACCAATTGAATAACCCATGTAGTTGGGTTGCGCATTGGATAGCGGCTATGATACCAACTTCTGAGGGTTGGTCTGAAACGTTCCAAGTTGAGGACCTTGAGACTGGGCATCGAGAGTCCTATAGAGACTTGCACTAAGTATTGCATTCATTGGATGAGTGTTGTGTTTCATCAGCAACAGACACAGAATGTCTGTGCAATTTTGGTGGATTAGTTGACAAGGTTGTTAACTGATTGAACTGACTCGCGTGAATCGTCATATGGAAGCCTTGGAGGTTCGGTCAATATGACTTAAATTCCAAGCTCTGATAGTACAGAATAGTCCTTGAACTCGAGGAATCATGGCAGTCACATACATATGATGGCTATATCTTGGATCTGGTTAGAGATGACAGTATCTTCGATGTGGTCATTATAAGCCCTGTCTATAATCGGATTATGTATTGAAGACGGCGAATTTCAAGATAGAATCTGTCCCCTATCAGTATAGGATGGATATATCTCCTATGTGCTTTGAGATGGTTTAAACTTTTTAAGTCTATGGTCATAGCGATTGGTAGGATAAGAAATGATTTTCTTTGTCGATCAATAGAGTAAACGCATCTCAAATATTCAGCATAGTTTTCGGTCTAGGATGGGAAGTGACGCTCAATTTCATGCCTTAGACTAAGGCCGGGAGATGGTTGATGGAAGGATCATACTTATATGGTTGAGAGCCTAAATGTTCAAGCCAACATTCACCTAGTTTCTAGTGCCATTGACCGTTGCTAGACGGTCACCTATGGTAACGGACATTTCTGATTAATGATTAATTGAAAATAGTTTATTAAATTAGATTTAATTGATTATTTGTGTTGGCCACAATGCCCAAGTCTAGTTAAAAGTGAACCTAAAGAGTCACACACAAATAACTATGAAATTGGTGGAATTAATTTGGAATTAATTCGAGAAGAAATAAATTAATTTAATTGGATTAGATTAATTCGAGGAGAATATATAAATGATTGGATCATTTATTTAATAATCCATTTGATGGATGGCTCAAGAATTAATTAATTGGATTAATTAATTTTGGGCTTAACACCTTTAAATTAATTAGATTAATTTATTAGGTATGGCTTAATTAATTGATTGGATCAATTAATTAGTGTTTGAGCTTAGATTCATTTAATTGGATTAAATGATTCTTTGAATTTTGTTGGGCTAAAATTAATTTAATTAATTATCGTCCAATGGACTTTGGTTGGATTTGATTTAATTTGATTAAATCAAGCCCGGTACATACTTGAAGTTCAAGCACACTTGACGGAAGTTGGAGTAAGTTGAGAAGGAGTTGAAACTCCTCACCCTGATAAACATGATGGAGTGGTTATTTAATCATGGTTGGAGGTTATATGCATGTGTGTGCATAGGTTGTCTTGGAGGCAAACTTAGTAGTTATTGAATTTTGAATTCAATTATATGTAATATACAAAACTACACACATATCCAAAATAACCAACAAATAAGCCACAAAATTTGCTGAATTTCTCTCTAAAAAATATTGTCCTTTTTGTTCTTTATTAAATTGGATTCAAGTTAGAATATAAATTAATCCAATAACACTAAACAATAGTGTTAGTTTGGAGTGGTTTTTCTTCTTGTTCTGTATTCTATCTGCAATAGAAAAAGAACTATATCTCTTCCTTAGTGTGGTGGGATAAATTAGAGGGCTTCTAATTTGGATCCTAAAGTGAATGGAAGAGGAACGAAAAGAAAAATAATGCACGTTGCTGCTCATCTATAGAAACAAATGGGAAAGTCACATGTTATATTTTTATGCTTTTATTTCATCCTTTAGCCACATGTATAGCATGTTTATATGTTTATTATTAGGCTTTAGACAAACACCGAATGCTCGGAATTTAAAGGGAAGACCCCTTCGGACCGTTTTAATTATTTTTTATTTCGCGCTTCCGCCGCGTTCTTGGGCCATACCCATTCTTTCAGTGGTATCAGAGCCACTTTTGTGTTGTAGCTTTAGGATTCATATGTTATCATGTGTTGAGCATGAAAAATGTGTTTAATTTCCTTTTGAAAAACATGTTTTATGGCTTTGAAGCATGACTAAATATTTAGAAAATATGTATTAATTTTGCTTTAAATTATGGATATCTATTCATTTTTTGAAAATTGGATTATTTTGTAAATGCATGATTTTATTTCAATTTTTTCATTGCAGAAATTTAAAAAAAATTGAAAAATAGAGCACTACAATAGTTGCTGCCCTGCCGGCCAGTCACGCAGGAGCAAGCCCAGTGCGGTCAACAGCAGACGGTCGTGTGCTGTCTGAACAGCTCGGTCGTTTTGTGCCCTTTTTTTTTTTGAAAAATTAGATTTTCCTATTTTATGTAATTTTGTTTGAAATTATTAATTTTGAAAAATTTTAATTTTAGTTAGATTGAATTTTTCTAAAATTAAATTATGCCTTAAATTAATATGTTGATATCCATTTTTTTTATTTTATTATTAGTATGTTATTTTTTGAATTTAATCATGTTCTTGGTATTTGATATTGGATACCTATTGTTAAATACATGGATTGTATTTAGTTATTTAACATGTTTATATTTGATATAAATATGTTAATTATTATTTATTGGATAAACAATGGGGATGATCACAAAGCCCATTGGCCGAATGCATCGTTTAATTTTATGTTGGGTGAGGCCTACGTGCCTCTTTGTTTTAATTCTTCTTTTATTTTTAGCCTTGAAATATAAAACTTGCTTTCTTCCTCCTTTTGTACTCCCCCTAATTTTTGATTGAGATTTTCAATTTCAGCTGTAATGAGTATTGTTAGGTATGTGAGGTTTATTTGTTTTGAATAAATATAAGCTTCCAAAGAGATGAAGGCCTAGGCCTGTTGGACCGTGCTCGGCGGAACTCACGACTGAAGAAGAACAAAGAGGAAGGCCCATTAGAATGATAATGGATTACTATTTTGAAATAGTTAGGGCCATACCCCAAATTAACCATAAACTCACTGCGGGCTCAGTGGGTCACCTAGGATTGGGCTTGTGGTCACTTAGGCGTGCTAGGCTTATTTTTGTATGTGGTGTATGTTTTAACGTTTGAAGTATGATGTGTTTGGAACGTATCTATTTATACTCAATGATTAAAACTGATGCATGCAAAAATCTTAAAATGATGTGGTCTCGGTTACAACAAACCTAACCCTCACTTGGATGGTCCAAGTTAAATAATTTGGCCCATAATGGATTAAAATTCAAATGGTTTTATTAAATCCAAGCATTCCATCCACAACAATGTGGTGTGGATGGTACTTTTATCTATTCGTGGTCTCACGAGTCGTGACACATTTGGAATGGAAGAAAGCTACACCGTTCTTGTGAACGATGAAAAATACTCCTATTTCCCGGTCTCACGAGTCGTGGAGGGTGGCAGTCGAGATATTAGTTTGGTTGATGGGTCAGGCCTAACGCTGAGTAGTGTGATTCACTTGGAGTCCTCATGATCACGTGAAGAGGTGAGGCAAAATAACTTGGAGATCTCATTGGATGAGAATGGTATAAGTTACCTCCTATAAAGCTTTTTCCATATGAATCCTAAAAGCTAGGCATGAAGAATTGCGTTTGTGGACTCCAAGCTCACTAGAAGATGGATTCCCAAAAAGCCCACTTGAGAGTGGTGGGCTTTTTGAAGAAAGAAGGGGACGGGTTAATGACTAAACACCAACTTTTAAACTTGATATTTAATATTACATAATCTACTAAATTTCTGTTCACATTTTATGTAGATGTCCAAGAACCCACTCACTGAAATTCTTGAGACTAATAAATTTAACGGAACAAACTATAATTGTTGGCTGCGAAATCTTAGGATTGTTCTAGATTTTCAAAACCAGACCTATGTTCTAGATAGGTCTCTTCCTTGGGCCTTGCCGGAAGGGTCCACATGCAAAGAACGTTTGACATTCAAAAAGTGGCATGAGGACAACCGGAAGGTTCGCAGTACCATACTGGCGTCAATGAACAATGACATCCAAAAAGAGTACGATAGACATGATGATGTCCAATCGATAATGCTCCACACCAGCAAAGTTTATGCGGTTTTGGACCGGCATATTAGATATGCTGTGACAAAAGTATTTTTCAGTTCCAAGATGATTGAAGGGTCTCCTGTACAAGAGCATTGGGTTAAGATGCTATCCCTTGTGGAGAAGCTCAAGGAGCTCAAGACTAATCTTGAAAAAGAGACGTACATCAACGTGATCCTTCAGTCTCTTCCTCCCTCCTTTGACCCATTTATCGTGAACTATAACATGAGTGCGCTTGTCAAAGACCTTCATGAGTTGATAAGCATGTTGGTCCAGTACGAGGCAACGATTGAAAAGTTTGCGCCATCAGTATTAGTAGGGGAAGCTTCGACCTGAGAAGCGAAAGGCAAAGGGCCTAACGCAAAAGGAGGAAGAAGAGTAAGACAGAATCAGCTACTACAAGCGTTCAGAGCGCTCCTGTTGCCTAGCTGGGCATGGGCAAAGGGAAGACGAAGGTGGTTCGGTAGTCATGGATTTTGAAAGATGTTCGTATTAATTACCGTGCAAAGGGACAATAGAAGAGGGAGTGTCCCTCCTCCATAATCAAGGTAAAATTTGTTATTGAGCCTTAACATAACTACTACTACACTTCTTGGGTATTGAATACCAGCTGTAATGCTCATATCTGCAAATGGTTTGCAGGTGGTGGAAAAGAGTAGAAGGCTGGACAAACGATCCTAAAACATAGCAATGGTAGGGTTATTGCTACTATGGTTAAAGGACTAAATTGACTTAGTTATTAGTGATCATATTAGGATAAAGTTGATAGGATCTAATTATGTAACCTAGCACGATCAAATTATATTTTTCCATTGTTAGACAATTTGGATCACATGATTTTGATCAATGATGGTTATTTCATTTGACAAAGAATGGTTATTCTTGTCTGCTAGATTCTTTATGTAATTATTTTAATACTATTTCGTAATTGAATTATGAGTGCTCAAAACAAATGGTAAAATGGATAATCAAGATAAATGCACAAATTTGGCATGCGAAGGTAGGTCACATTTTTCTAGTTAGGATAAAGAAGTTGGTGAATTCAACGAGTCTAGAAATAGACAAGTTGAGTCTACAAGCTTGCGAATCTTTCCTCAGCAAAACAAGGATCGAGAAGCACTTTGTAGGAAAAGTGTGCTCGTAAGTAGTCTATTGAATTGGATCCAATTAGACATCCACGGGTTATTGAATATATAGAGCTAGAAAGGGGTTCACAAGTCTAAGAACCTTTGGAAGGTTCGGAGAATTAGACTTGAAGTGGAGAACCAAACTGGTTGAAAAATTAAATTCTTCGATCGGATCTAGGTAGTGTGTATTTAGTGGTATCTGATGAGAATGGAATTCTCACTCAGTGGAGTTCTTCTTTGGAGTGCCATAATTGAACAGTGTCTCTGAGAGGGGAGGGATCAAACCTTGTTGGACTCAGTTTAATTGCTCTTTTCACTGAACTACCTTAGCCCATATGGAATGAAAAACATATTTTCACAACATAGTTTAGTATATGGGATGGTCTTGTATACATTAAAACTAGTGGGAGGCAAACTAGGTTTATACAGGTTCATTTGTTATCCTAAGAAAAATTGAATTTCATTGGATAACTGACGTGAGGAGTACCTCCTTGAGGAATCAAGTGGAGAGACTCAGTCAAATGTAGCAAACATCATTTGAGTCGAATTCTTTCACTAACATACTATATTCCAGCCTCCTGAGAGATGACTAGAACACCTTAGTTACCTAATAGGTACAAGCTTCTGAGTCTGACCAGTCAATTGGATTATGATCCAAAGATATTAAGGAGAAGCGATGTCGGACATCGAGTTGAATGAATGGCTTGGAGCCATGAGATTCGACATGGAGTACAAACTAGGTTTGAGGGATGTGGAGATTAACTTTAGGTTAAGTGGGAGATTGTTAGAAATGGTGACCAGAAAGCTAATTGAATTGGTAGTTTTGGGAACAAATTAGCAATCTTTATGAATGTGATATCATCTTGATGAATGTAGTAAGCATTCATCTGTGGCACCATGTATTTATTGGGCTTACTATTTACATTCAACGGGCTTTTAACGTCACAACAATTGTCCACAGACCAATTGAATAACCCATATAGTTGGGCTGCGAATTGGATGACAGCTATAAAACCAACTTCTGAGGGTTGGTCTGAAACGTTCCAAGTCGAGGACCTCAAGACTGGGCATCGAGAGTCCTATAGAGACTTGCACTAAGTATTACATTCATTGGATGATTACGGTGTTTGATCGGCGACAAACATGGGATATCTATGCAATTTTGGGTGAATTAGTTGACAAGATTGTTAACTGATTGAACTGACTTGCGGAAATCATCATATGGAAGCCTTGGAGACTTGGTCGGTATGACTTGAATTCCCGACTCCAATAGTACAGGATTAGTCCTTGGACTTGAGGAATCATGGCAGTCCCATGCATATGATGGCTATATCTTAGATCTGGCGAAAGATGACTGTGTCTTCGATGTGGTCATTATAAGCCTTGTCTAGTGTAGTCGGATAATGTATTGAGGATGGTATTTAAAGATAGAACCCGTTTCCTATCAGGTTATGATGGATATATCTCCTATGTGCTATGAGATGATTTAGACTCTCTAAGTCTATGGCCATAACCTCCAACTATGATGAAATAACCACTCCATTATATTCATCATGGTGAGGAGTTTCAACTCCTTCTGAACTTGCTCCAACCTCCCTCAAATGGGATCAGACATCAAGTATGGAACGAGCTTGATTTAATCAAATTAAATTAAGTCCAACCAAAATCTATTTGACAATAATTAAATAAATTAATTTTACCCCAACTAAGTCCAAATATCCATTTAATCGAATTTAATAAATCTAAGTCTAAACACTAATTAATTGATCCAATTAATTAAGCCAAACCAAATAAATTAATTCAATTAATTTAAAGGTGTTATGCTCAAAATTAATTTATTCAATTAATTAATTCTTGAGTTATCCATCAAATGGATTATTAAATAAATGATCCAATCATTTATAAATTCTCCTTGAATTAATTTTATCCAATTAAACTAATTTGTCTCTTCCCGAATTAATTCCACCAATTCCACAGTGATTTGGGTGTGACTTTTTAAGTTCACTCTCAACTAGACTTGGGCATTGTGTCCAACATAAATAATTAATTAAATTAATAATTATTTCTAATTAACCATTAACCAGACATGTCTGTTACCATGGGGTCGTTTACAACAGTCCATGGCACTAGAGACTTGGTGAATGTTGGCATGAACATTTAGTCTCTGGAGTTCCACATAAGTATGGTTACTCCGTCGACCATCTCTCGACCTTAGTCTAGGGCATGGAATTGGGCGTTGGTTCTGTTCTTGACCAGGCAATTACTATGGCCATAGACATAGAGAGTTTAAACCATCTCAGACCGCAAGGAGATATATCCATCATAAACTGATAGGGGATGAATTCTATCTTGAAATCCACCATCCTCAATACATAATTTAACTACACTGGATAAGGCTTATAATGACCACATCGAAAACACGGTCATCTCTCTCCAGATCCAAGATCTAGCCATCATATGCATTTGACTACCATGATTCCTCAAGTCCAAGGCCTGATCCTATACTATAAGAGCCGAGAATTCAAGTCATACCGACCAAGCCTCTAGGGCTTCCATATGATGATTTCCGCGAGTCAGTTCAATTAGTTAACAACCTTGTCAACTAATCTACTAAAATCGCATAGACATCCCATGTTTGTCGCCGATGAAATATGACACTCATCCAATGAATGCAATACTTAGTGCAATACTTAGTGCAAGTCTCTATAGGACTCTCGGTGCCAAGTCTCGAGGTCTTCGACTTGGAACGTTTCAGACCCACCCCCAAAAGTTGGTTTTATAGCTGTTATCCAATGCGCAACCCAACTACATGGGTTATTCAATTGGTTTGTGGCATTTATTGTGGCGTTAAAACACCGTTCAATGTAAATAGAAAGCACAACAAACACATGGTGCCAAAGATGAATGCTTACTACATTCATCAATATAATATCACATTCATAAAGATTGCTAAATGATTCCCAAAATCGCCAATCCAATTAGTTTTCTGGTCACCATTTCTAACAGGAAGTTGTGAGAACTGGATGCATTACGCTTACAAACATTAGGAGGAGACTTAATTTATCTCATTTCTAATTATATGCTGGATTATTTGGAAATATCAGAAAACATTATTGGTGGAAAATACCCAGAACGATCCCTTGTCGGCGGTGCACCAAGTCCAACATTACTGTGAATGCATACATGGAAGCAAACTGCTATATATGAGAATCCGAGACTCTTGGAACAGCTTGGACAAAACTATTGGACGGAAAAGTGAAGGTCAATTTTGATGGGGCAGTAGCCAAAGAGCGAGACGGAGTTTCTGTGAGAGTTGTGGTCAAGGATGCCCAAGGAACCTAGATTGACTGGACTACAACTTTTTCAGAGGGACAGTTTATGCTTTGCATGCAGAAGCCTGAAAAGTAAGAATAGCGGCTGAACTTGTTCAGCGATGAGGTTGGCAGGAGGTGATCTTCGAAGGTGACTCCTGGATCATCATCAATGAGTTGAAGAACAAAAGGATGGAGACATCTACTGTTAGTCCTATTCTAGCTGATACGCTTAATATTATTTGAGATATTCCAGTTGTTGAATTTGCTCACATTCGAATACTAAGGTGTAAGGCAGCGCATCGCCTTGCACAGTATGGTAAGGCAAATTTAGATTTTAACAATCTTCCTCTTGACACAATTTTAGCTATTATGGCTGGTATGCTTTCTAATATTGAATAAAACTTTGGTGATTCCCTATAAAAAAAAAAATTATGACAAACTAATACTATCTACCACATTGAAAGAACACCTATACAAAGGTTAAGTTTTGATCAAAGTTTAATCAACATTTGGATGGTTAGAGTTATAGAAAATATATTGCCATGATTGTTAGCTATGACTAATATTTTGCCTATGCCTGCAAAAAAACAAAATGATAAAAAGTTTATTACGCAGTCACGGTTAACAAGTATGGGTATATTTTTTTACTTTTAATCATGGTAAATAAGTATTGGGTATAATTTTCTACTTTATTAACCTGATATAAAAAATATTTAAAAGAAAAAGTTTGTTTGGAATGGTTATTTAGAATAGGTATGAATTAATTTTCAATGAGTTGACGCCTTTGGGAACAAATTTCTGATGAGCAAAACCCTATCCTTGCTAGTAACGTTGGAAAAATTTTGTGATGGGCTAAACACATCCATAAAAAATTTGATGTGGACTTGGGACGGTTTGTAAAGTTGTCCAAAATGTTGTCCTATGGGTGGATAATAGTTGAAATAATTTCGCATCAGGCTTTTGAAATTTTTCAATGAATACATTTTTTAGTTTTGCAACGGTTTTCGCGACGTCTCAAACTTGTTAGACTTTTGTGACGAGATTCTTTCACAAACATCCAAAAGATGAGATAAATTTAAGACACATTCTCGTTGTATATTTTGAGACAGGTTCCGTGACATCTATTTTGTTAGCGCATTTTGCCCCATCTTCTGAGATGGGTTTCCTTGCATCTACTGTGGTGGATTTTGAAATTTTATTTTTCCAATGATTTTTCTATTTATATGTTGTTATTGTAAGAATATGTGACCATAAAGCTAATTGGATTCACTATTTTTTATTCGTCAATCTTTATCCAAATAATATGTAATGATGAATACAAAAAGAGTTCATCAAAGTGATATTGTATTTTGTTGTGCTTAGTACATATGTTAATGCTGATTCAAAGTCACAACAAAATATCCACAAACGAAAAGGTTAAACCCGTGGAGTTGAGTTGCGCATAAATTTCACAGCTATAAAACTAACTTCTAAAGGTCAATTAGAAGGTTTCAAGTCGAGGACCTTGAGACAGGGTATTGAGTATCCTATAGAAACTTGTACTGAGTATTGCAGCCATGTTTCGTCGGTAAAAGACATAGGTCGTCTATGTAATTTTACTGTGTTAGTTGGCACGGTAGCCTACAGAACTAACTGACTCGAGGGAATCGTCATATGGAAGCTTTGAGGTCTTGGTCGGTATAATTGGAATTCCAAGTTCTGATAGTACAAGAGTAGTCCTTGGACTTGAGGAATCATGACAGTATCGTGCATAAATGACTGTAACTTGGATATGGCGAGTGGTGTCTGTGTCGTGAAGAAAAACACACCAAGTGTGCAAAAGAGATGGGGGCGGCCTAATTCTAGGTTGGATGAAGGGGAATTTTTTTTTGTTGACTAATAATGATCATAATTATTTCCCAAATAATTATGTTTCATATGTATATCTTGTATTGATAATTAAGAATTTACTAATTATTAAATAATATTTATCTATTATTTCTCAAGATAAATATAATTCTTCATCGATAATTGCAAAAGTAAGAGGGAGTACCTGTTGATTTCCATCCATGGCAGCAGCAATCAACATTTTATGCTTGTACTTTGTGTATAAATGGGTTCCATCTACACTGATAAGTTTGCGACGGTGTTGGAACCCTTCAATACACTAATTTTTAAAACTTGATGTGTGTGCAAGAATAATAAAATATATAAATAATTAATATTTTTATTAATAAGTTGGAATTTGCGAATCAAGTGTTATGTACTACTATATTCTATTAAAATAACCTTTTGTTCGGATGGCGAGTTAGGTATGGTGTTAATTATACCACTAAGTTCTATTTATTCGGGCTAAAATAATAGTTTGTTGGGATAGTGAGTTAAGTTTGGTTTTAAAAATTAAACGTGATCCTTGTAAACTCAAAAATATAATATCCTATATACATATTATTTTCGTAGATCAATTAGCTATTAAAAAAAATCAAAGAAACTGAAAGAATACACTAATTATGTATTTATTATATTAGTGGCGCAACACTTGATGTGTGTACAAGAGTAATAAAATATATAAATAATTAATATTTTTATTAATAATTGAATTTGCGGATCAATTGTTATGTACCAATAAATTCTATTTTTTCGGACAAAAATAACATTTTGTTGGGATAGTGGGTTAGGTATGGTCTTAAAAATTAAACGTTATCTTTGTAAACTAAAAAATATATATTCTATATACATATTATTTTTGTAGATCATGAAGCTATTAAAAATATCAGAGAAATTGAAAGAATTCACTAATTATATATTTATTAAATTAGTGGTACTTGATGCCTAAAATGTATAAATAATTAATATTTTTATTAATAAGTTCGAATTTGCAGATCAAGTGTTATGTACCACTAAATCATATTTCTTCGCATTAAAATAACATGTTGTTCAGATAGTGAGTTAGGTATGGTCTTAAAAATTAAACCACTAAGTCCTATTTATTCGAAATAAAGTAACATTTTTTTCGTTCTTTATAAACTCAAAAAATATAATATCCTATATGCATATTATTTTCGTAGATTATGAAGCTATTAAAAAAAATCTGAGAAAATGAAAGAATTCACTAATTATATATTTATTAAATTAGTGGTACATAACATTTGATGTGAGTGCAAAAACAATAAAATATATAAATGATTAATATTTTTATTAACAAGTTTATTTGCAGATCAACTGTTATGTACCACTAAATTCTATTTATTCGGACTAAAATAATTTTATTGAGATAGCGAGTTAGGTATGATGTTAAAAATTAAACGTTATCTTTGTAAACTTATAACCATATTATTTTCGTAGATCATGAAGCTATTAAAAAAATAGAGGAATTGAAAGAATTCACTAACTATATATTTATTAAATTAGTGGTACATAATACTTGATGTGTGTGCAAGAATAATAAAATGTATAAATAATTAATATTTTTATTAATAAGTTGGAATTTGCGGATCAAGTGTTATGCATCACTAAATCCTATTTATTCGGATTAAAATAACATTTTATTTGGATAGAGAGTTAGGTATGGTCTTAAAAATTAAACCATTAAATTCTATTTATTTAAAATGAAATAACATTTTTTTCGTTCAGTAAAACTCAAAAAATATAATATCCTATATGCAGATTATTTTCGAAGATTATGAAGCTATTAAAAAAAATCTGAGAAATTGAAAGAATTTACTAATTATATATTTATTAAATTAGTGGTACATAACACTTGATGTGTGTGCAAGAATAATGAAATATATAAATAATTAATATTTTTATTAATAAGTTTGAAATTAATATTTTTATTAGTAAGTTCGAATTTGCGGATCAAATGTGATGTACCACTAAATTCTATTTAGTCGGAATAAAATAACATTTTAACTCAAAAATATAATATCCTATATGCATATTATTTTCGTAGATTATGAAGCTATTAAAAAAAAATCACATATTTATTAAATTTGTGGTACATAATACTTGATGTGTGTGTATGAATAATAAAATATATAAATAATTAATATTTTTATTAATTAGTTGGAATTTGGGGGTCATCCAATTTATTCGGACTAAAATAACACAATGTTCGTACAACGAGTTAGGTGTGGTCTTCAAAATTTAAACCACTAAATCCTATTTATCCGATTAAAAATTCACGTTATCTTTATAAACTCAAAAATATAATATCCTATTTGCCTATTATTTTCGTAGATTAGGAAGCTATTAAGAAAAATAAGAAAAATTGAAAGAATTAACTAATTATATATTTATTAAATTAGTTGTACATAAGACTTGATGCGTGTGCAAAAATAATAAAATATATAAATAATTAACAGTTTTATTAATAAGTTGGAATTTGCGGATCAAGTGTTATGTACCACTAAATCTTATTTATTCAGACTAAAATAGCATTTTATTCGGATGGCGAGTTAGGTATGGTCTTAAAAATTAAAGTACTAAATTCTATTTATTCGGACTAAAATAACATTTTGTTCGAACAACGTGTTAGGTCTGGTCTTAAAAATTAAATGTTATCTTTGTAAACCCAAAAATATAATATCCTATATACACATTATTTTCCTAGATTAATAAGCTATTAAAAAAATTCAAAAAACTTCAAAGAATTCACAAATTATATATTTATTAAATTAGTGGTACACACTTGATGTGTGTGCAAGAATAATAAAATACATAAGTAATTAATATCTTTATTAATAAGTTGAATTTGCGAATCAAGTGTTATGTACCACTAAATTTTATTTATTCAGACTAAAATAATTTTATTCGGATAGCGAGTTAGGTATAGTCTTAAAAATTAAACATTATCTTTGTAAACTCAAAAATATAATATTCTATATGCATATTATTTTCGTAGATCATGAAGCAATTAAAAAATGAGAGAAATTGAAAGAATTCACTAATTATATATTTATTAAAGTTGTGGTACCTAATACTTGATGTGTGTGCAAGTATAATAAAATGTATAACTAGTTAATATTTTTATTAATAAGTTGGAATTTGCGGATCAAGTGTTATGTATCATTAAATCCTATTTATTCGGATTAAAATAACATTTTGTTCGGCTAGTGAGTTAGGTATGGTCTTAAAAATCAAACCACTAAATTCTATTTATTCGAAATAAAATAACATTTTTTTCGAAGTAGAAGTTGGCATCTAAAACACTTCAAAAGTATTTTTTCGGAGCCAGAAGTTGAAAAGTGCTTTTTTAGAACGCTCACAAACATCTCCTAAGTAATTTTATTTAATTCCTTCACTAAGGTTACAATTGATGTTAATTTTGAAATTCAACTACAATCTGCATTTGTATAATTAATTAAGCATCCAAGTGTTATAATAATTCTTTTCAAAATTAATTATTTTAAAATTAATTCTCTCATAATCAATTATATTATAAACAATTATGTAACCAACGGACCAAACTGTTTGTCCAATTTTTTTAATGTAAAATGACAATCATAAATAAATAATCTTGCACACGGTTCCAATTCTACAATTAGAATTAATTGGAGTACAATTTTGTGGGGTAATAATCCAATAGAATCCAATATTTTTAAGTTTTTTGAATATTTCGAATACGCAATAAATCAAGAAAAACTAAATAGATTTTCATATGGTAATGAACATAGGCTATCCAGAATATTAAGTATAAAAAAGATATGAAATATGTTTGGGAGAATTATGATTTTGGACCCTATACTTCAGCACTTATTCAGTTTTGGTCTCCACATTTTTGAACTTGACAATATCAGTTCTCAAACTGACCCTTTTTTGAGAATTTTTTATTCCTTCGGTTAAATTCTTTGTTAGAATTGACGAAGGCAATAATAGAGGGAAGAAAACCTCCTTTTTCCCACCTTGGAGCTTGGATGTTTCATGAAATTGGTTATAAATTTCCTCCATTTTTGTTAAGCTTGAAGATCTACTTTAGAGGGGAAAATGAAATTCATTTTCAAAACTCCTTAAAAGCTTATGCAATTGTGGATTTAAACTTCCATTTTTTACATGATGGACATTTTGCGGTCTGGGTAGAAAAATCCATACCTGTCCAAATCATAATTAGGGTTTGAGGTTCTATACTTTGGGCCTAAAAACTCAAGAATTTCAAATGGATTTTGAAGAAAATGAGGAAACTTGGTTTAATTTAGTGAATAACAGAAAATTATCAGTGAATTTGAGAAAATCGAGTGAAAATCGAACTAGGGTTCCTTTGGGAAAGAATGGGAGTTGGAAAAAATGAGATAATGAAGCACAAGTTGTTAAAAGAAATGGTCATATTGAGGATTAATATTGTCTATCTCGATAATTTGAGGAACAAAACTATATAAGTGGTTAAGTTTAGGGACCAAAATCGTAATTCTCCCTATTTTTTCTCCTATTATTTTTGCCTCACATGCACATTACAATGATTACATGATATCTCTCTCTTAATTCTAACGCTAAATCTAAAGGTAGGGACCAAAACTGTTAAAAAAACGTCAGTTTGAGGACTAAATTATCAAGTCGGAAAATTTGGGGAACAAAATTGAAAAAGTGGTGAAGTATAGGGACCAAAATAATAATTGTTCGGACATACTTTATATGTACGAAATGTCCTTAATTAACGAATTGTTCATTGCAATGTTTATGAGTTGTATAGATTTTATTTTTCAGTTTCTTTCTCTCAACTTTTCTTTATTTTCATATTACTAAGTCAATTAATTTTGTGCAATTATCATGGTAAGCATTTTAATTTTGATTTTCTACGAAAAGTTTGAGAAACAAATTTTTTATTTTGTAGGTGGTAGTAAATTATATGTAATTTTCTAGCAAATTTATTATGTTTTTTTTTATCTTTTTTGGTTACTTTATAGTTGTGCATTTGCTTTTCTATTAATAGCTATATTCATGGTATAGTTTACATATATGTATTCAATTTAATGGCTTAGAGTAAACCAAATTCAAAGTATCCATTCACAATCTTTTTTATAATTTCAACAGTCTATTCAAGTAATTGGCATTAAAATAAATAACAATTAATTTTGTTTAAATTATTTTCTACTTGCACTTACTTCAATTTTGACTCAAACGAACTCATCTAGTCTTTTACAATTAAAATAAACTATTATTAAAATTTAAACAATCAATTAATATTTTTTTAAATAAAGATCATAACTCTTTTAAGAAGATTTGAGACTCAAAAATACAAAATTTTGTTAATGCCTTTCCTTATTTTAGAAATCAATTATGCTATTAAGGAAGAATATATCAAATTGTGCATATGTACAATTTTTATTATTGTCAATCATTTTCTTCCTCTTGGGTTGATTCAATATTTTTTCTTTTTCTCATTCTCCATTTTCTTGTTTTTGTAAATTTTTCTTTTCAATTTCTCAGGTGGATTACGATATGTAAGTTTAACTTAGACTTGACTATTAAATTTCTATTCTTTTCAAGTTTGTGTGATTTAGAGTAAATCCCATTTGCCATTGTTCTCGATTTAGAGTAAATCCCATTTGCCATTGTTCTCGATTTATAAATAATAATAACCTATCAAAAGGTTTATTGATATAACTACATAAAAGATATATTTTTGCACAATTACATCAAAGTGTTTGAGCGTATATAAGAAGTATATTTGCATGATTATGTTGATTAATTATAAATTGATGACATAATATTATTGAGTGTTCTCCCTAGATATTAAAGAATACAACTACCTATAATATACTAAAAAACAATTGTGATTTACACAAAAGGAAATATTTTTTCTCCATAGTACAAGAAAAATGAAAGATAATTCATATATATATATATATATATGATGCCATTAATTATTGTAAGATTTAGTTTGCAGCGGACACTCTAGACACAAATATACATTTATTAAATAAATAAAATGTACAAATTATTTAGCCTTATCGAACAAACTGTGTAATTTTATAACATCTATCATATGCATACAAAATATTTTAGTCTCCTTTGTATCGTTGCTATGCTTATTAACAATTTAAACAATTTTAGGGAATTGTTCTAACCTTAATAAATAACTCCCGTCAATCATCAAAGATAAACGTGTCATAATCATTTACAACAACTCCAATATTCATTTTTATTCACAATGAAATCATTCAATTAGAAGCATGTTACGATCGTCACCATGATTCAACTTTATTCATCATATGTATCACACTATCATAGACAAAATATATAACAACCATATCATGAGAGACAACCATATAATCCAGTTAAGTAAATGACGATTTCTGATCAAGTTCACAGATAAACAAGTTGATACATATATATATATATATATTCAATTAACAATACTTACATCACTTTTCCCAAGTATTTAAATAGTAGAATGAGTGTTGGGTTTTGAATGTTGTTCTCGTGTCCTATAATGAACTACAAAATGTATAATCAATGAATCAATAATTTTGTAGTTTCTTCATAAAGCATTAGATTATATTCCTACACTTCTCACTAATCCTTAAATATCTCTCTCTACAAAATTCGGATCTTTATTCTATTTTCTTCTATATAAAGTAGAGTCGATTATATTTTCATCAATATATATCTTGGTATATTAAAATTATTACTTATATTTGTAAAAATCACCCTTACCGCCCCTGAATATGTAATCTTTACAGTATGTGCATTACTCCTTATTAATCACTAATTCTCAAAAATGAAGTGTAATAAACTAGACATAATAAGCCTTTCAATGGTGTATTATTTGTATTTAAAATCATAGGAGTTAATTTTATTAAAATATCTCTTTCATCTACTTGATTTTTCATTAACAGAATCTCTGTTCCAACTTAAAAATTTTCTCAAACAAATATACAATTGATAAAAGTGCCATTTTTACATAACATAGTTTATTTGTCTCTAGTTTCATTTATAATAATAATAATACCAATTGGATTTATATATAATTAGTTGTTAAGTATTATTACGACCTAGTTTAAACTACAACAGATTCAAATCTACTATTTTAAAATTCTGTCAAAAATCATATACTTTTTCAAGAATCACCATATTTTCATAATATAATACTCTATGTTTCTAGTTTCAGTTTAAGGAAAATTTGTGTGAATTAAACCTTTATAACTCAAGTTACAAGGTTTTAAACATATTTTATCTGATTTCCTACAAAAACGGAGCAACAACAGGTTTTCTTATGATTACCTACTAAAACGATGGAATAAGCTTCAGATCAAAAACAAAAAAGTTTTAGTTGACATCCTAAGGTTTTCATAGAAGCAAGAATCACAAAATATGGACCTGTATATTTCAAGATAATCACAATTTACAGAGGTTGATCGAACAGATTATTTTCCAGTTGCTTTTCTTCCAACTTAATCGGTTTGCTTTCTTTATATTCATCTTGTATCTTATTTTCCCAGGAAATTCAAACAATACTAAACAAGATACTTACCAAATTCAGTTATGGATAGATCCTTCAAAGAGATGCTAGAGTGTTCTTTTGCTGAAGGAAGATTAGAGACAACTGGGTGTTTTTATACACCTCTCCACCGCCTCACTCCTCTCTTTTTCGTTTTCTTTTTTTTTAATGTGGGTTGTACACCTTCCTTTTTGTTTATATCTCTCTCTCTCTCTCTCTCTCTGTGTGTGTGTGTGTATATATATAAGTGTCTTTGTGTATGTATGTATGCAAGTGGGTGTATATCTATACGTATGAATATTATATATTATAATATCATATTGATAAGGGTGATCTCTTTTGTTGTGTAGTCCGTATATATATATTATGTAATTCTTCTAAATCTAAATATATTATATTAAGGATTTACTTATTCCCCTTTGTTTTTTCAATTTACCCTTTTTAACCCCACAAATTCTATTTTCATAATTTTCACTTACCTTCAAGAATTTATCATGTTAAATAAATTTCTATTTAGACATATATATACCATCACACTACTTATCCATATTATTATGCTAATAATTGATAATTATGTATTTAGATTTGAGGATGTTATAATTCTTCCCTCCTAACAAAATTTTTATCCCCGAAATTTGATGATCTTACCCATTTAAGAAAATAGATGTGGGTATTTCACTTCATGTCCTCCTCAACTTTCCAAGTTGCTTCTTTTGGAGAGTGATTACTGCACTTTACCTTCACTATTGGTATCTCTTTATTTCTCAATTTCTTTACCATCCTGTCTAGAATCTCTATTAGTTCTTCTACATACGTTAAGTTTTCTGAAATTTATATCTCCGGTTCACGTAAAATACGGCTAGGATCACACCAGATACCAACGTGGCATAGAAGCATGGAATACATCATGAATATGTGATAATTCTACTGGTAACTTCAAACGATAGCTAGTGGTCCAACTCGCTCATTAATTTCATATAGCCAATTTACTTCGGATTTAGTTTCCTTTGTATACCATATCTTATGATTCCCTTCCATGGAGATATCTTTAGAAGAACTTTTTCTCCTAACTCATACTCTATCTCTCTTTGATGTTTATTGTAGTAGCTTTTTTGTCGATCTTGTGCTGCATCAAGATATTTCTAGACTATTTGTATCTTGTCTACCATTTCTTGCACTAGTTCAAGACCTTCAAGTTGTGGTAGTCCTTTAATATCCCAACAGACTGGACTTCGACATCTTCTCCCCATATAAATTTTCATATAGAGCCATACCAATGCTAGATGAAAACTATTATTATATGCAAATTCCATTAGTGGCAGATGATCATCCCAGTTTCCTCTAAATTCAATTATACAAGCTCACTCCATATCCTCCAATGTCTGAATTGTTCTTTCTGATTGTCCGTCAGTTTGAGGATGAAATGTTGTACTGAAATGTAACTTTGTACCTATGTTTTTTGTATGCTCCCTAAAAATGCGATGTAAATCGAAGATCTCTATCTGATACTATAAAAATAGGCAAGCCATGAAATTTTACAATTTCTGAAATGTACAACTCAGCTAATTTATCTATAGAATCACTTTGTTGTATAGGCAAGAAATGAGCTGATTTGTCAATCTTTCCACAACTACTCAAATAGCATCATGTTTTCTAAACGTAAGAGGCAACCTAATGACAAAATCCATGGTGATCTTTTCCCATTTCCACTCAGGTATAGTTTAAGGTCGTAGCCTACCTACTAGTGCTTGATGTTAGGCTTTGACTTGTTGACAAGTTAGACTCTTAAACACAAATTCTGCCACATCTTTTTTTTATAGTCAACCACCAATAATATGATCTTATATTTAGATACATTTTTATAGTACCTGGATGCATGCATACGGTGCACTATGGGCTTCCTACATGATCTCCTCACGTAAACCCTCTACATCAGGACACAAACTCGCCCTCCATTTACCATAACTCCATCAGCTCTTATTTAAAAATTGGGTTTCTTACCTTGTTTTATTTTCTCTAACATTTGCAATAAGAAAGAATCTCGAGTATGTGTTTCTCTACTTTTATCCGCAAATCTGGTTTAACTTGCAAAGTTGCTAAAAATCCCTCTAGATGATCAACCTCTAACTTCACATTCATTGTTCTCATTTCTAATAACAACATCTCAATATAACTTTCCAAATTAGCTAAGGTGGTTGAACTCTTCCTACTCAAGGCATCCGCTACTACATTAGCCTTCCCAAGATGATAATCAATAGTATAGTCATAATCCTTTAACAATTCTATCCACCTCATTTGCCTCAAATTCAACTCTTTCTGTGTCAAGACATATTTCAAAATTTTGTGATCAATAAGAATCTGTAATGTTTCTACATACAAATAGTGTCTCCAGGTCTTCAGCGCATGGACAATGGCAGCCAACTCTAAATCATGAGTGGGGTAATTTAACTCGTGGGTCCTTAATTGGCGAGATGCATATGCTATTTACCTTTTTATTTTGCATTAGTACACATCCGAAATCTTGTTTTGATGCATCAGTGTATACCATGTATCCACCACTGCCAAATGGTAGAACTAAAATTGGAGTTGATGTCAATCTTTCTTTAACTCCTCGAAACTTATTCGACATTGCTCCATCTAGTGGAACGCTATCTCTCTCCTTAATAGCTTTGTCAAAGGACCAAAATTATAGAGAGACCCTAAAAAAATCTCTTATAGTACCCAGCTAGTCCTAACAAACTCCAAATTTCAATTATGTTCTTCAATGTTCTCCATTCCATAATGGCCTTATCCTTAGGCATTGCCCCATCTCCGTATATCACATGTCCATGGAAAACTACCTATTCACCCAAAACTCGCACTTACTTAACTTAGCATATAGTTCCTTTCTTTCACGGTCTGCAACATTATCCTAACATGTTGTTCATGCTCCTCCCTATTCCTCGAATAAACCAAGAAGTCATCAATAAAAACTACAACAAATTGATCCAAGTACTTTTGAAAAATCTTATTCATCAATGCCACGAATACAGCCGGTGCATTTGTTAATTCGAATGGCATCACTAGAAACTCATAATGATCAGATCGAGTGTGGAAAACTATTTTAGGTATATCCTTCTATGCTATTCTCAATTGCCAATAGCCAGACCTCAAATCGATTTTTGAAATTGTAGCCCCCTTCAACTGGTCTAGCAAATCATCGATTCTAGGTAATGCTATTTTTCACCATGACTCTCTTCAGTTGGCTGTAGTCAATACATAACCTCATACTGCCATCCTTCTTTTTCACAAACAACATTGGTGCTCCCCACGGTGAATTACTCTATGATAATAATTCTATTTGCTTCTTTAACACTCTTAATTCTATTCGAAAAGTTTCTATAGTAAAATCCACTTCTCTCCGTGGTGGTAAACTTGGTAAGTCATCAGGGACCCTTCAAGAAATTATCTCACTCTAGGAATTTCTTGCAACGTTGGTCTATCCATTCTCGTATCTATTACATTACCCAAATATGCTTCACACCCTTCCAACGTCAATCGTCTCACCTCTATGGCTAATATTACACAAACTGGCATCACTTGTCTATCACGCACAAATACCACTCTTGGTTTACCAGAAGATTCGATCACTACTACTTTCTTATAACAATCAACTAATACTTTATTTTATACTAACCAATCTATTCCTAGAATTACATCAAACTCTCTCAAGTCCATCACTACTAAGTCTATAGGTAAGTTTGTTTCTCCAATCTTTACTAAGATTCCTCTCCTAACATTATTCACCATTACACCTCCTCCCACAAGTAATTGAACCATCGAATTATATCCCAAAGGACTATTTTCACGTTGTACTTTAGATGCAAGTTTTGAAGATATGTATGAATGTTTAGAACCAGGATCAATCAATGCATAAGCCTCAACATCAAATATTAAGATTGTACATGATATCATTTGAGGCTGGAGCTTCCTCCCTAGTCATGTGATAGGCTCTTGCTTGGGTATGTCCTGGAGTTGCTTATGTTCCAGCTCCACTAGTACTCCCACCTATAATACGATTGCCATTCCTATTATTAGTGTCCCTGCCTCTGTCTCTCTCAACTACTTTAACGTCGAGTTCCCCGGGTTACACCATCACTTACACCTGTAGTACGGCTAGAACAATCCCTAACTATGTGTCCCCTGCTTCCACAGTTATAATAAGTTTTAGCTATATCATCTGGTCTCCTATATGGTCCTAAATATCGCCTTCCACAGGTAAAAAATAACTCTGTACAAAACCTACGCCTCTGCCATACTTTGCCCAACTCTCCTACTTGATCCAATAGAAGACATTCTAAATGTACTACATTCTGCTAAACCTCTATTGAAACCCATTGGTCCACTAAATATTGATCCACCATTTCCCCCGAAAAGTGAACCCACTTCATGAGAAACTTCCACCTCTATCAGAAAATGAACGACCATTGCTCTCTTAGTTAGCCTGCTTGACTCTCCTCTTATATATGTGGACTTCCTCATCAACTCTCCCTTCTTTTTATCCTCAGTCACTGCCTCTTCTATCCGAACCGCTGACTCAACAAAGATTTTGAAATTTGAAATTTTGATTGCAAAACCCCTCTTAATGTCAAGTCGTAAGCCCTATTCAAGTTGATAACAATGATCCTCTTGTGTTGCTACTGCTTCTGGTGCATACTTTGCTAATGTAGTCAAACGAAGCTCATATTTTGCCACTATCTGATCATCTCCTTGAACTAGGTTTAAAAAATCTATCTTTTTCCTATCTCGATACATCCTGGGTCTATATTTATCGTCGAATTCTTTTTGAAATTCAGCCCAAGTTATATCTCGTGGCTAAAATGCTCTTTACTAATCTCCACTAAATTAAGGCATCACTAGTGAATGGAAACGACATACTTAAGTCGGTTTTCTAAAGTACAACTATTCAGATTTATTACATCCTCAGTCTTTTCCCACCATCTTTCAGCAACCTCTTTGTCTAAAGTACCTTCACACTCAGTAGCTCCTATTTTCCTAATTCTCTCATAGTTGCAGTCAATTGTACGGACTACTTGTGCTGCAGTTGGAACGGGTGCATGTGTTTATGCTAAAACTTGTGCTTGAGCCTGAAAAGCAATTTGTAGAATTTGTGCATAATCTGGTGGTGATCTTGCAGTCGCAGCACCACCCAAAGTAATTAGAACATCAACACCAACATCCTCTACACCTATTCCACCTCCACCCATGTTTGCGGGGTGCAGATGGGACCCTCTATTGACTCTAACAACTCTTCTCTACTAGCTACTGAGTCAGCATGTGCATCATGGGAAGCCATCCTACATTAAACAATTTAATTGTTAGACACATCTTAAAATTAACCTATAAACTTATAAATGTAGACCTGCTCTGATACCACCTATGACACCCCCTCCGTAATCACATTTAGTTACCTTAACAAACTCATATTTATCTCGATAAGATATAAAGTCAACATTTTACAAACACCTCAATTAGAGTTTCTAGCTATTATAAAATATAAGATACCAATTCTGTCGCAGCTTAATATTCTTGTCTCCATAAACCTACCTATAAAGCTGGCAACTGACTTACTATCTAATTAGATGAGTCACTGCTTTCTATCTCCTGAAAAAACTACATGGCAAATTGATGAGATGCCAACTCAGTAAGTATTAGCTAATTAGCCTATATATACACATATAGGCATCTATAACATAAATTCAATTTCATTCAATGACCACAATCAATCAGTGTTCTTTTTTATAATCACAAAGTTGTAATTTGAATAATACCAATCAATTGATGCTTATCACACCATTTCATGAATCACGAAGTAATAATGCGAATAATCAAGCGAAACCAATATCAGATTCAAACACCATCCACAACATGATTTATACATCATTGAAGTTTAATTCTATTAATTATTAATTATTTACTTTGGGCCGTGCATAGCCTGACTGGATTATATTCAATGGTTCTACCGACTCTAATCCTCTCAATTAATATCATGTTACTGCCGGCACCTGATACCTATCATATGTGATATGTCCATATTGGCCAAGTGTGTAACAATCCCAGCATAGAACATCACACCGAACTTGGTACCTCTACACCACCCCAATGTGTAGTCGTTAGCACAGGATATCCCCGCTGCCCAAGATATCTCGGTACCCTTCGCGCCATAGTAGCTAGCTGTATATTCATCTTTCTCATATCACATTTATATCATCATAATCACATATCTCATCATCATGAGCACACAGTTCTTCATCAATCACATCAACTCTATAATTCAACTCGATTCGACACTCATCTCAATGTACCATGTGTACATTAACAACTTCATAATTTAACTCCAGTCAATCATCAAATAGCAACGTGTCACAATCATTTACAACTCCAACATTTATTTTTATTGACAACGAAATCAATCAATTAGAAGCATGTTTCGATTGTCTCCACAATTCAACTTTATTCACCATATGTATCACACAATCATAGACAAAACATATAACAACTATTTCATGAGTCAACCATATATCCAGTTAAGTACATGATAATTTGTGATCAAGTTCACAGATAAACAAGTAGATACATATATATTCATTCAATTAACTGTACTTACCTCACTTTCCCGAACTGTTTAAGTAGTAAAATGATGTCTTGGGTGTTGAATGTTGTTCTCTTATCCTATAATGAACTATAAAATGTATAACCAGTGATCGATAATTTTGTAGTTTCTTCATAAAGCACTATATCAAATTCGTACACTTCTCACTAATTCTTAAATATCTCTCTCTATAGAATTAAGATCTTTATTCCATTTCTTCTATGTAAAGTAGATTCGATGATATTTACATAAATATATATCTTGATATATTAAAATCAGTACTTATATTTTTAAAAATTACCCTTACCACCCCTGAATATGTAATCTTCATAGTTACTCCCTAATTAAATCATAGTTTTAATTATAATCACTAACTTTCCAAACTGAAGTACAATAAACTAGACATCATCAACCTTCGAATGGTGCATGATTTGTATTTTAAATCATAGGAGCAAATTTTACTAAAATATCTCTTTACATCCACTTAATTTTTCCTTCACAGAATCTTTGTTCCAACTTATAAATTTTCTCAAATAAAAACACAATTGATAAAAGTGTCATTAATACATAACATATTTGTATCTGTCTCTAGTTTCATTTACAATAATAACCATACCAATTGGATTTATATATAATTAGTTGTTTACAAACTAGTTTAAACTACAACAGATTCAAATCTACTATTTTAAAATTCTCTCAAAAATCATATACTCTTCCAAGATTCACCATATTTTCATAATATAATCTTCTATATTTCTAGTTCCAATTTAAGGAAAATTCATGTCAATTAAACCACTATAACTCAAGTTACAAGATTGTAAAACATTTTATCTGATTTCCTATAGAAACGAAGCAACAGAATGTTTTCTTACATTTACCCACTAAAACGGTGGAATCAGCTTCGGATGAAAAACTACAAGGTTTTAGTAGACATCCTAAGATTTTCATAGAATCAAGAATCACTAAATTTGAACCTGTATATCTCAAGATAATCGCGATTTATAGAGGTTGATCGAACAAATTGTTTTCTACTGCTTTTCTTCCAACTTAATCAGTTTGCTTTCTTTATAACCATCTTATATCTTATTTTTCTACGAAATTCAGACAATAACTAAACAAGATAGAGTGTTCTTTTTTCTAAAGGAAGAATAGAGACAACTGGGTGTTTTTATACGCCTCTCCACTGCCTCACTCCTCTCTTTTTCTTTTTTTATAAGTGTCTATGTATATATATATGTATGCAAGCGATGTATATCTTTATGTATGAGGATTACATATTATAATATCATATTGATAGCGGTGATCTCTTTTGTTGTGTAGTGTGTATATATATATATTATGTATATATGTATATATAATCTTAAGGCTTGACTTACTCTCCCTTATTTTTACTATTTACCCTTTTTAACCCCATAATTTCTATTGTTCAAAATTTCACTTACCTTCAAGAATTTATCGTGTCAAATAAAAAATTTCTATTTAGACACTAAATGGATATACACCGTCACACCACTTAACCATTGTGCTAATAATTGATAATTATATATTAAGATTTGAGTATGTTACAACTTTAACAATGTAGAAGTTATGACATGCATCAGTGGTAATTAATATACTTTGATTATTAAATGAAACACTATTTTTTTAATTGGTAATATATTTGTAGAATTTAATATCTTTTTATAAGGACTTCAACTTAATAATTATTAGTTAGTTACTTTGCTTCTAAAAAAACTAATCTATTTGAAGTACAAAGGAACCTGGATAAATTAATTTATGATAACTACATAAATATTGCAAAACAAAAGAAATACAAAGAACAGTAATAAGTGTAATTTGATCAGTTATGATTGTCTTAAATTTTAATAAGTGTTAAATTTATACTTAATTTTTATCTCTATTAATAGATTATTAATTTAACTAATCAATATATACATATAATGACTATTACAATCTCATTAGTAGATATATTAATAAGATTACAATATGTATGATGGACCGGGAGAATTATGAAGATTACAATATGTATGAAGAACTGGGAGAATTATGATTTTGATTCCTATACTTAACCACTTATTCAATTTCGGTCCCCAAATTCTTGAGCTTGACAATATTAATCCTCAAACTTGCAATTTTTTTTGATAATTTTGGTCCCCTAGCGTTAGATTTTTCGTTAGAATTGACGGAGGAGCATTGGAGGGAAAAACTTCTTTTTTCCCACCTTGGAGCTTGGATGCTTCATGAAATTGGTTAAAAAAATCAGTTTCCACCATTTTTGTTCAGCTTTCAAAGTTTACTTGAGAGATAATTGGGGGGGGAAAAATTTCTCATTATCAAAACTACTCAGAAGCCCACTCTCCATTTTTCTGCAGTTGTGGATTTAAGCTTTCATTTTTAACATCATGAACTTCTCGAAATTTGGGTAGAAAAATTCATACTTGTTTGAATCATGATTAGGGTTTGAGGGAGGGCCCGAAAGCTCAAAAAATTCAAATGAATTTTGAAGAAAAATGAGGAGAATTGGTTTAATTTAGTGAATAACATAAACTTATCAATGAATTTCAGAAAACCGAATGAAAATCGAGCTAGGGTTCCTTTGGGAAAGAAAGGGAGTTGGAAAAAGTGAGAGAATGAAGCACAAGTTTTTGAAAAATGGTTAGATTGAGAGCTAATATTGTCGATTCAATAGTTTGAGGACCAAAACTGAATAAGTTGTTAAGTTTAGGGGCCAAAATCATAATTCTTCCTATTTTTCCCTATAATTTTTGCCCACATACACATCAAATGACTTTTGTCCATCAATTCTAATGTCAAATTTAACGGGAACTGTTGAAAAAGTGTCAATTTGAGAATTAATATTGTCAACCCCCAAAATTTAACAACCAAAACTGAATAAGTGGTTACTATAGGGACCAAAATCATAATTGTCCTTATATGAACCATTTAAACATTTTTATGGATAATGCTTATACATAGTTGTGTGCCCTTTCTTTTTCTTTCTTTTCTTTAAAAATGGGTTTGTATAGTGGTGGTTTCTGGGTAGCTTTTACACATTTTTCAAGGTTTTCAGCATATTAAATTTGAATTGACATGGGATGAGAATAGGGTGGGGAAGGGATACGCTATTTCATTGTTAATAGATAGAAAGAGTAAAAAACTAAAATCAACTGTAAAAGAGATTTATATATAGTTGTTGTAAGTTTAATATAATTATTTTTTGCTTCTCGATTGTACCAAGTACAACGTCTATTCATCCATAACATACCTTCTAATAATTTCTTTTTACAAGGGGGAATTGCTATTATTTATTGTTGAAAAGATTGCATATAATAATTATTTAGAAGAAAATGTGACGGAGACTTGAACTTTGATATAAATGAAATATTAAAAGAGTGAAAATGTACGAAATACTATTTAATATATTGTTCAGAATTTACGACATTCTCATATATTGGTTATATATTATAATTTATTATTGGACACAAGGATAATGTACGTACGTGATTGAACACCTCGTTGTACTAACTTAATCATTGTGTGATAGATGTAAGTATATGTAGTTAAGATATATATACACACTTCTTGTCTGTATGGATATATCTGTTTGTCTGTAAACTTAAACGGTAATTGTTAGTTGCTTATTTAGATTATATTGTTGTTTTATGAAATTATCGTTATGTGTATCCTTTGTGTTTATAGGTGTAATAAATGTGGTGAATGATTGTAAAATACTTATATTTGATTGCCGATTGGAGCTTAATAATGAGGTTGTTGCTGTGGTGATGGTAAATTATTATGACAAGATGACTTACTTGATTGGGGTCATATTCAAGTGTTTATAATGATGATGTGATTGATGATTTGATATCATATTAGTTGTATTTTGTGTAATATGAAAAGAAAATGAATATAAAGCTAGGTACTATAGTGCCACTAGAAAAAAAATGACTATTGACTACAATTTTAATAGCTATGGACTAAAAAACATAATAAATAATTTTTATTGACCACGGTTAAACAAAATCAATGCAAAAACATATATTTTCCACCAAGAAAAAGTTATTTGTCATGAATAGGAGCCATGGTAAAAATATTTGTCATAACTTTTAGCCATGACAAATGTTTTAGCTACCCTCGCGGATACCATGGACAACAATTATTACATAGCCATGGTAAATGACTATTTACTACGATTATTTTATTTTTGTATTGAGCGTAACATACTGGGGTGTAATGATTGCTACATACTGGAATTGTGTGGGGATGCCGTACTGTTGTGATATCGTGTGTTCATATTGCTACACACCTAGGTGGTATGGGGATATCACATTTGATCGGTATCCTGTGCTGTATATATATGATACTGAGTGAGTGTTAATGGCTGACAAAATTATTGAATGATGTACTCTAACTTGGGTAAGGAGGGCCCTAGGAAAATAAGCAATGATTTTGGAAATATGGTATTGTGGATTGATATATAATTGCGGAATTCGTTTCTTCGTGATTTTTCTTTAGTAATTATTTTTGGCACTAATTAATGTTAGAGTTAATTACACTGACCTCTCCTACTGCATGGAAATATACAAACTCTCCCCTCTTAATACGGAAATCACATAAACTTCCATTACAAATATAACCACCTTACAAATTGGCAACTTAATGGAATCTGCAGATGTCATAAAAAAATTTGGTCTAAACTTCCTATAATACCCTCAACTTGAATAACTCTATTTTCTATAACTTAAATGCCAGTAAGAGGTAATTGGTTATTTTTTAATACTTGTAACTATTGTTTGATAACATCTTTTTAAATATTGTGCATGTGTAGGTTATGACATTAATTTGTATTCCCAACAATCATTAATTTTGTCGGAATTATAATTGTTTTATAGAAAGTAATAAAATAAGGCTTATTCTATTTAAATGTTACAAATATATAGGCAAATTTCAATAGTTAAAAGGAAAAAACCAATAATGAAAAGAAGGAAAAAGAAATAAAAGGAGAAAAATCTCTATCATCTTCGTCAACTCGGCACATTGTTCCCCGTCTTCCCAACCAAGCCCCGACCACTATAATGCCACCTTATCATTCACCAATAGCCCGTCACATGTTTAGGTCCCCAAATTGCTCGCTGCTCGAATTCGTACTCCCTGCAACCATACAGAAACCATAACAAGTTCATTCATCTCGACAAAATGTTATTTTTGTCGTAATAAATAAGGTTTAGGACATTTTTGGTCCCACATTTTCAAAATTAAGATCGATAATCCTATTAGAAAATAAAAAAAATAAGACAATAATGGTCATATCGTCAAAAAATTAATGACAGTACTTACATGGGTGGCAAATAGTGTTATAGTGCCCAATAGAGACTATGGTCACATGAAAAAACCAATTTTGGAGAAAAATACCAAACTATTCTTTGTGCCATTTTTAACTTATTTTTTTTAAGAAATTATAAATATAATTTTGTTCTGTGATGTAAACTTAACCTGTTCTTATTACTTTTGAATTTGGAGTTTATTTTTGTTTAGTAAAATATTTTAATAAAATTTCGACCATAAATTATAAAAAATAAAATTTATTTTTTAAAAATTCAAATCTAGGAAACTTTTATTCTTATATAAATAATAAATTATTCTAAAAATTACAATTACTTGTATTTGAGGGAAACTTTTAACTTCTTTCTATTACTTTTCAAAAGTTTGAAACATTTAAATAAATATTTATCACAAATTATAATAAATAACATTGAATTTTTAAAACTAAATTTAGAGAAGCGTATTTTATATAAATAATAAATTAATTTCAAATTATAATTATAATTACTTGTAGTTGAGACAAATTTAACTAGGGGTGTGTAGAAATCACAATTCGAAGAAGTAGTAAATTTCCAATCTTGTTCAGAGAAATCGCCAATGAAAGGCCTGAGTTCCATTTCTGTTCAAGTGTTCTGTTACAGCAAAATGAAGAAGACAAACTCTATTTAAATAAACAGAATTACCTCCAAACCGTCTAACTAATCTGCAACCAACTAATCAGCTTATGTGGACCAATAGCATAGTGAATAAATGATCTAAGCTCTGACTGTACAGTGAAGCTAAAACACAAAAGAAAAACGTGAATGACTAATGGAAAATGCGACTTTTCTTCTATCGATTGTCCAAGAGATCAACAGCAACACCAGCATCTGTAGCAGCATGATCTTCAACTCTGTTGCATTGGAAACTCATGGCAAGTGAAGAGGATCTGGAAGTGGAAGCTTGAGTTCCAACAGCCCCCCACAAGTGGGATCGAGGACAAAAGCACACGAGGCCCAACTTGGAGACGAACGAACTGAAAAGCTTGAGCGAAACAGATTTTGTGAATAAATCGACAATTTGAGTAAGACTCCGAACTAAGACAGGGGTGATAAATCCATCCTTATACGCATCACGAACAACGTGACAATCAATTTCGATGTGTTTCGTCTGCTCGTGGAAAACTGGGTTTGCAAGAATATGGACTGCAGCTCTATCGTCGCATGAGAGTGAAATTGGCAAATTGACTAAAATCCCAAAGTCAGTAAGCAAATACGACAACCAATGCAACTCACATACCGTGGCTGCTAAACTCTGATACTTAGCTTCGGCGGTCGAACGAGACACAGTCGACTACTTCTTGGTCTTCCAAGAAATAAGAGTCGGCCCAAGGAATACGCAAAAACCAGTCAAAGAGCGTCTGGAGTCAGGACATGATGCTCAGTCCGCATCACAGAAAGCCTGAAGTTCAAGAGAGTTAGCAGCGGGAAAGAAAAGTCCAAGGGAAAGCGAACCTTTTAAGTAACGGACTACATGAAGTGTAGCACTCCAATGAGCTTCACAAGGCCGATTGACATATTGACTTAACTGCTGCACGGAGTAAGAAATGTCAGGCCTTGTGAAGTTGAGATAAAGTAGTCAACCGACCAAACGTCTATATGAATCAGAGGCCGGGAATAGGGGACCAATGTTAGAACTCAACTTGAGTCCTGGTGGCAGAGGCGTAGTAGCAGCTTTAGCATCAGTTAATCCTGTGTCGGCAAGAATATCCATGACGTATTTTGTTTGAGCCAGATAAATCCCTTGATAATTGCGAGCAATCTCCAAGCCCAGGAAATAACGAGCTTGGCCAATATTCTTAATTGTGAAGAGTTGATGCAGGTACACTTTAACCTTCTTAACATCATCAATGTCTGCACCTGCAAAGAGTATGTCATCGACATATACAAGGAGTGAAACCGAGCCATTAGCAGTGTGCAATAAGAATAGGCAATGATCATGTGCACTTTGAGTGAATCCAAATTGCTACAGCTTTAATGTAAATTCGACATTCCATTGACGTGAGGCTTGTTTCAAGCCATACAACGATCGTTCCAACTTGCAAACGAGACCAGAATCCACTTTACATCCAGCAGGAGGCGTCATGTAAATGTCCTCCTCTAGGTACCCGTGAAGAAAAGCGTTATTCACGTCAAATTGTTCCAACACCCAACCATGAGCTGCAGCCAAAGCGAAGAAAAGTCGTACGGTAACTGCCTTCGCCACAAGCGAAAAAATCTCTGTGTAATCAACCCTTTCCACTTGATTGAATCCCTTCACCACGAGGCGTGCTTTATACCGTTCAACACTGCCATCTGCCTGTAGTTTAATCTTGTACACCCATTTCGAGCCTATAGCTCGTTTTCCAGCAGGTAAGGTTGTTAACTTTCACATCTGATTTCTTTCGAGGCGTGCAATTCAGCATCCATTGTTGCCCTCCACTCAGGATGCTTCACAACTTCTGCAAACGAATGAGGTTCTTGCAAACTTGTCAATGATGGTACAAAGGATGAGTAACTTGCTGAAGTTGGGAGCAGAGAAATAGAGTTATGGTGACACACAAAATCATCAAACCAAAGTGGTTTACGAGTAGTTCCGGTGGACCTTCGAAGAGGAGTTTGGCTGCTGGAAACACTGTTATCTTGCTGAAATGAGGCACTATTATCTTGCTGAACTTCACTAGTAGACACAGTGTGGAATCAAATGGTGTTGCAGATGCAAATGGACTTGAATCAGTGACCTGAGCATCCCTGTAATTAACCCCCAGCTGTGATTGTTGGAAGAGGACAGTCAAAGGAGTCTGCAGCCTGTTCTTGGGCAAAAGGGAAGACCAATTCATGAAAAACCACGTCTCTAGAAACAAAGAAAGTGTGATCCTCTAGATCGTACACTTTATACCCCTTTTGTGTTAGTGAATATCCAAGAAATGCACATCTGTGAGCCTTTTCTTGAAACTTAGATTTGTGTGGGTTGGTGTTCGTTGCAAAACATGGACACCCGAAAACTTTAAGATGACCATATGTAGGCACAGTGCCAAACAACAATTCGAAAGGAGTGTGCCAATGTAGAATGTGTGTGGGAGTTCTATTCATGACATAGGTGGCTGTTAGTATCGATTCGGCCCAAAAACGAAGCGGAAGAGCAGCTTGAAACATCAGTGCTCTGGCGATGTTGAGCAATTGTCTGTGTTTTCTCTCAATTCTCCCGTTTTGTTGGGGAGTGTAGACACACGACGTCTGATGCATAATTCCCAGCCTTTGGCACATATTTTGACAGTGTATATTCAAAAACTAGGATCTATTATCCGAATGAATGACCTTAACTTTAGCTGCAAACTGTGTTTCAACCATAGTAATAAAGGCGTGTAAAGTAGAAACCACTTGATCCTTTTGTTTGAGAAGATATGTCCACAATGATCTACTATAATCATCCAAGACTGTCAAGACATAATTGCAACCTGTCAAGGTAGATGTCTTGTATGGACCCCAAACATCCAAATGAACCAGCTCAAAAGGTGTAGTAGTATGTGAGTCACTGCATTTAAAAGGAGTTCTGGACTGTTTTACTTTAGGACAAACTTCACACTTCGTTTCCAATGAATCACTTGAGAGTTTACATTCTTGAATATGCTTGGTAGCTGCCATAGAGGTATGCCCCAATCTAGCATGTCAAAGATTGTCATTACATTCAGAAAAAGCAGTACAAGAAGTAGGAAAAAAACTTGCAAGAAGCAGTCGAATTTTCAAAAATAGAGGCCTTCACTGTGTATAATCTCTTGTGTAATATTCCCTTGACCAGCACCCTCTTAGTCACCTGGTCCTGCAACACGCACCCAAATTGATTGAACGTACAACTGTAGTTGCTTCCATTGCAAAGTTGACTCACAGAAAGAAGGTTGACAGAGAAGTTTGGGATGTAAAGCACTGACTCAAGCCTAATGTCATCTGTCAATCTTACTATACCAACATATGCAGCTGCTTTCTTTGATCCATCAGGAAGATGGATGTAATGTGTTCGAATTGGAACAAAATAAGACTCAAAATTTGATAAATGCGCACATATGTGATCTGTAGCGCTAGAATTAATTATCCAATCATCCATTCCAAGTGTGTTAGAAATGAAGGTGTTACCTGCAAATTCCTGATTAGATTGAATGTAATTCACGAAGCTTAAATGTAACGGCCCAAAAATTATAATATATAATTGGGGGATTAATTGGTGAATTTTTATGAAACTTGGTTAATTAGTAAATAATTATGTTCTATAATTGGAATATAATAAAGCTTGAACGGGTTAATTTGGAGTTTGTTATAATATTTGAGAGCAAATTATATTAATTAAAAAAAATTAGAAAGGATGTAATGGGTATTTCGAGAAAAGTTTAATAAAAAAAATATATTATATATATAATAATATAATATATATATATATAAAGTGAAGAGAGAGAGAGTTGAAACGGAGGCGGTGGGGCCTCTGCACCCAATTTCATTTTAATATACAAATTCACACACACATACACATAATACACAATTCACACACACTAACGCACACACACATCGTCGAAGACAGAGGTACGGTTTTTATTATTTTAATTTATATTAATTTATATAATTATATTATTTAATTAGTTCTTTTATTAAATATAATTTATATTGAGCGGTGAACTATTTAATCGGAGTATTTTATAATTTTGGTTATTTAAATTAGTGTCAAATTAAATATCACAATTGCTATAAAAATGATATAGTTGGGTAATTAAAATATTAGATTTGTTAGATTTAATTATCGCTATAGCTAATTTACACAATTCCATCGGAATGATTAACCAAATATGTAATCCTATGTATTATTGTTCAATTAAAGTGTATAATAGCGAGAAATTGATAGGAAATTCATAGAAATATTCTGAAAATTATATTTAATAAATGGTATGTTAATAAAGAGGAAAAACGAATATTTGTATTTCGATAGAAATGGAATATTAAAGGATTATAAGAAATTGTACAAATGATATTCAATATTATATTTTAAAGAAATTACGATATTCTCGATATATTAATTGTGTATGGTATAACTCATTATAGGATATGGGGGTGAGGTGAAAGGACTGACAATTAGCGATTGAGTAGAAAAAAATGTTGTGAGGTTGAGGTAAGTAAATAATTAGTATTATCTATATATGTCCTCTTTATTTGTGGTATTACTGTTATATGATTTTTTTGGTTCATGCTGACTTTGATTTATCTGAAAATATATATGAGTGGTGAATGATGTAATTTGATTGACGATAATGTGTACGTGGAATGAGAAAGTACGTTAACATATTATGTTTGTTGTTTGATGTGTTGTGAGTGTCTGAGAATGAGAATGTATTGATATATGATTTTACATTACTAGTTGCTTACAAGAATGGTGATATGTGGAAATGAGGGAGTGGTGGAAATTGAATATAATTATGGTGTGAATACCCCTTTACGTGTTGAAAATGCTATGTGCGAAAAAAAAATGCTATGTGCGAAAAAAAAATGATATGTGCGAAAAGAAAGTGCTATGTGCGAAAAGAAAATGCTATGTGCGCAATGAAAGAGCTTTGATGCGAAATGAAAATGCTATGTGCGAAATGAGATTGATGAGCCGGCTGTCAAGGAAATTCACTTAAATTTATATAACGGTGAGACTGAGTTGGTGGGAAAAACACAATATCACCTTCTGGTAAGCAAACTAGGAAAAATGGAGTTTGGTTAGTTGTCTTATTATGAGATAGTCATGTGGTGTGATAAAACTGATTATGTTGGAATTAAATTGATTGTATTCCATTCGTGTTGCTTATTTATCTTGTTTGGGCTATGGTTGACATGCATATATAGATAGGACTGGTTATTTGCTTACTGAGTGGCATGCTCATTCCCCTGCTGATATTTTCTTTCAGAAATAGACTTTGAGGTGTCTGACTATTGAAGAATAGGTCCACGCGCTATACTCAGGCAGAGGTGTCTGACTATTGAAGAATAGGTCCACGCGCTATACTCAGGCAGGTCGGGCCAGTATGCAGTTTTCTCTTCTTAGTCAGTTAGAGTACAACTCACATTTTGTTTGTACAGAGAGAATATAATTTTACGGATTACTTGTGGTGTTTGATATGTATATATATATAATATTGTAGGTTGATAATACTTGCTATGACATGTTGGGGTTACGTATGCAAATTGATTAATTGATTATGTGCAAATTTATATTTATGAACACAGGGATTACTATAAGTATGACGTTTGGGAAAGATATCCCCCTTGTAGCGAGTATCAGAGCAGGGATTAGATTTTCTTGGGATAGTAGATGAAATGTAATATTATACTTATGGTGTATATGTTAAGAATCTACTCACAAGTGTGTATTTTATATAGGATGGAAGCGTCAAGAGAAAACGCTGCTGGCCCAACTGAGTCAATAGAGTCTGTGCAGGGTCATGATTCGGGATCAGAACATCAGGGGTTAGAATCCCAAAATAGAAATGCCCTACAACAAAAAATAAACCCTTTTATGCAACAGTTTATGGAAATGATGCAGAGGATGGCTCCACCGCCACAATCACAACCCCAAGATGCAGTTATTGACAAGAATTATGAAATAGTGAGGAAACAGGGAGCGAAGGTATTTGCCGGTACAACTGACCCTGCCGAAGCAGAGGAATGGCTTAGAAACACGGAAAGGATGTTGAACAGAATCGAGTGTACTTCTGAGCAAAAGTTGAGGTATGTAGTGTCCTTACTGGAGAAAGATGCCGAACACAGGGATTACTATAAGTATGACGTTTAGGGAAGATATAGCCCTTGTAGCGAAGGGGGTGCTACATTAGATGGTATCAGAGCAGGGATTAGATTTTCTTGGGATAGTAGATGAAATGTAATATTATACTTATGGTGTATATGTTAAGAATCTACTCACAAGTGTGTATTTTATATAGGATGGAAGCGTCAAGAGAAAACGCTGCTGGCCCAACTGAGTCAATAGAGTCTGTGCAGGGTCATGATTCGGGATCAGAACATCAGGGGTTAGAATCCCAATAGAAATGAAATGAACCCTTTTATGCAACAATTTCTGGAGATGATGCAGAAGATGGCTCCATCGCCACAACCCAAACCACATGATGCAGTTATTGATAAAAATTATGAAATAGTGAGGAGACAGGGAGCGAAGGTATTTGCCGGTACAACTGACCCTGCCGAAGCAGAGGAATGGCTTAGAAACACGGAAAGGGTGTTGAACAGAATCGAGTGTACTTCTGAGCAAAAGTTGAGGTATGTAGTGTCCTTACTGGAGAAAGATGCCTTAGATTGGTGGGAAACAGTCCCAAGGAGCAGGAACCGACCAACCACTTTGACATGGAATGACTTTTTGAAAGAATTTGCTGACAAATATACTCCACCAGTCTACAGAAATCGTAAAAAAATTGAATTCCTGCAATTAAAGCAAAATGAGTTATCTGTTGCTGAATATGAACTACAATTTGTGAGATTGTCAAAATATGCCCAGAGGAGGTGAGTACCGATGAATTGAAGAGAGATAGGTTTGAAAGAGGATTAAGACTCGAGATTCGGGAGAAAATAGCAATTAAACCTCCGAGTTATGGTGCTCTGCTGGAAGCGGCATTGAGGGCAGAAGAGACATCCATTGAAAGGAGTTCTACTGAAGCTAAACGAAATAAAATGACAGATAACTTGAATCCTACACCAGGAGAAAGTAGTGCAGATTCCTTTAGGGGTTCTGGTTCACAGATGGGTTGGTTTAGAGGTCGAGGAGTGGGTCAGACTATTAGGTCTCCTTTAGTGTTTTCGAGTAGAGGCGGCCCTACTTCGGTTGGATTTGGAGGGAGACAAGGTCCAGCCAGATCGTTCAGTGGAGGATCTATTCCTTCTTGTGCTAATTGCGGTAGGAGACACATTGGTGAATGTTGGGGAGTCCGAACAATTATATGTTATAGTTGCCGTCAACTGGGACATATTGTCAGGGACTGTCCTACATGGAGGGATAATTCTAGAGGACCTCAGATTTCAGAGTTTAGCAATATGGGGGAAAACTCACAACGAACAGGTACGAGCAGAGGACGAGGTAGAGGGGGTCGAGGTAGAGGAGTTGAGAATGAAAATTAAGAAATAAAGAAATACCTATGGTGAAGGCCAAATAGAGTCATCACTCTCCAAGAGAAGCCACTTGGGAAGTTGAGGAGAACATGAGAGATAAATACCCATATTTACTCCCTGAGCCGGTAAGTTAGTTAAATTTCGAGGACAAAATTTTTATTAGGAGGGGAGAATTGTAACGGCCCAAAAATTATAATATATAATTGGGGGATTAATTGGTAAATTTTTATGAAACTTGGTTAATTAGTAAATAAATTATGTTCTATAATTGGAATATAATAAAGCTTGAACGGGTTAATTTGGAGTTTGTTATAATATTTGAGAGCAAATTATATTAATTAAAAAAAATTAGAAAGGATGTAATGGGTATTTCGAGAAAAGTTTAATAAAAAAAATATATTATATATATAATATATATAATATATATATATAAAGTGAAGAGAGAGAGAGTTGAAATGGAGGCGGTGGGGCCTCTGCACCCAATTTCATTTTAATATACAAATTCACACACACATACACATAATACACAATTCACACACACACCAACGCACACACGCATCGTCGAAGACAGAGGTACGGTATTGTATAATAGCGAGAAATTGATAGGAAATTCATAGAAATATTCTGAAAATTATATTTAATAAATGGTATGTTAATAAAGAGGAAAAACGAAGATTTGTATTTCGATAGAAATGGAATATTAAAGAATTATAAGAAATTGTACAAATGATATTCAATATTATATTTTAAAGAAATTACGATATTTTCGATATATTAATTGTGTATGGTATAACTCATTATAGGATATGGGGGTAAGGTGAAAGGACTGACAATTAGCGATTGAGTAGAAAAAAATGTTGTGAGGTTGAGGTAAGTAAATAATTAGTATTATCTATATATGTCCTCTTTATTTGTGGTATTACTGTTATATGATTTTTTTGGTTCATGCTGACTTTGATTTATCTGAAAATATATATGAGTGGTGAATGATGTAATTTGATTGACGATAATGTGTACGTGGAATGAGAAAGTACGTTAACATATTATGTTTGTTGTTTGATGTGTTGTGAGTGTCTGAGAATGAGAATGTATTGATATATGATTTTACATTACTAGTTGCTTACAAGAATGGTGATATGTGGAAATGAGGGAGTGGTGGAAATTGAATATAATTATGGTGTGAATACCCCTTGACGTGTTGAAAATGCTATGTGCGAAAAAAAAATGCTATGTGCGAAAAAAAAGTGCTATGTGCGAAAAGAAAGTGCTATGTGCGAAAGAAAAATGCTATGTGCGCAATGAAAGAGCTTTGATGCGAAATGAAAATGCTATGTGCGAAATGAGATTGATGAGCCGGCTGTCAAGGAAATTCACTTAAATTTATATAACGGTGAGACTGAGTTGGTGGGAAAAACACAATATCACCTTCTGGTAAGCAAACTAGGAAAAATGGAGTTTGGTTAGTTGTCTTATTATGAGATAGTCATGTGGTGTAATAAAACTGATTATGTTGGAATTAAATTGATTGTATTGCATTCGTGTTGCTTATTTATCTTGTTTGGGCTATGGTTGACATGCATATATAGATAGGACTGGTTATTTGCTTACTGAGTGACAGGCTCATTCCCCTGCTGACATTTTCTTTCAGAAATAGACTTTGAGGTGTCTGACTATTGAAGAATAGGTCCACGCGCTATACTCAGGCAGGTCGGGCCAGTATGCAGTTTTCTCCTCTTAGTCAGTTAGAGTACAACTCACATTTTGTTTGTACAGAGAGAATATAATTGTACGGATTACTTGTGGTGTTTGATATGTATATATATATATGATATTGTAGGTTGATAATACTTGCTATGACATGTTGGGGTTATGTATGCAAATTGATTAATTGATTATGTGCAAATTTATATTTATGAACACAGGGATTACTATAAGTATGACGTTTAGGGAAGATATAGCCCTTGTAGCGAAGGGGGTGCTACATTAAAATAGGATCTGATCTCGTCTATTTATTCTTCATAAGTTTCAACAACTCTGCCACCATATTGGCAACATCCGTTTGTGCATCTGCTTTGGTTGTTACCATATCTGTTTTGTCCATCTCTTTTGTGTCTAAGTTCCCTGCAAAATTATAAGTTCTACCAGGTTGTTTCTTCCTCTCGTTTAGTGCTTTATACGATTCAGGTGTACCATGTATTTGAAAAGAAGTCTCCTTCAAATGTCCCTGTTTATGACAATGAGAGCAAATCAAGCCTCGCTTATCCTTTTCGAACATTGTTCTGTGCCTCTGTACTTGCCTTTGTGATCCTCTACTGTCTCTTAAAGCCACCTGGTATGCTGTATTGTTGTCGGCAAGATGCATATGCACGCTACGCTGCTGCTCCACGGCAAAAATCGTCGAGAAAGCCTTCTCCAAGTCAGGCAACGGATTGATCATGAGTAATTGGCTTTTTTCTTTATCGAAAGTCTCATGGAGCCCCATGAGAAACTGCATAAGTTGTGTGCCAGTATTCATCTCTGCAATTGCTATGTTTATCCCGCAAGAGCATCCTCCACAAGTACACTTAGGTGGTGGTGATAAGTAAAAAAGTTCATTCCACAACTTTTTCAGTTTCGTCAAGTAACTGTTTAGTGTCATGTTTCCTTATGAGATCGAGGAGATCTCTCGCTCTAACTGATATATTGTTGGACCAGTGCTACGTCCATATCTTGCCTCTATCTCTAGCTAAAGCTCACGAGAAGAGCTCACATACATAATACCTTCTACGATTTCCTTCGAAATCGAATTCCATAACCATGAAGTAACCATGAGATCTGCTTTCCTCCACTGTTCAAACAGAGCAGAGCCTATTGCGGTTGAGGAAACGTTCCATCGATGAAGGCTAATTTCATCTAGCAGCTAAGAGTAACATAAACCGCTCTACTCCATGTTAGATAGTTGGTGCCATTCAGAGGTGAAGAGGCGAGCACAAAGCTGGAATTATCTGAGGGATGAAGGTATAAAACATCCTTTTCATAGTGATCGGTTTCCAGTGTTTGCGAATCCGCCATAACTTGGCTTCTAATCTCAGCAATTTACAGAAATAAAATCACAAAACGGACGTATCAAGAGACCTTCAAGACGAAGGCTCTGATACCATGTAGAAATCACAATTCGAAGAAGCAGTAAATTTCCAATCTTGTTCAGAGAAATCGCCAATCAAAGGCCTGAGTTCCATTTTTGTTCAAATGTTCTATTACAGCAAAATGAAGAAGACAAACTCTGTTTAAATAAACAGAATTACCTCCAAACCGTCTAACTAATCTGCAACCAACTAATCAGCTTATGTGGACCAATAGTATAGTGAATAAAGGACGTAAGCGCTGACTGTACAATGAAGCTAAAACACAAAAGAAAAACGTGAATGACTAATGCAAAATGCGACGTTTCTTCTATCCATTGTCCAAGAGATCAACAGGAACACCAGCATCTGTAGCAGCTTGATCTTCAACTCTGTTGTATTGGAAACTCATGGCAAGTGAAGAGGATCTGGAAGTGGAAGCTTGAGTTCCAACAGGGTGGCAACAAGTCGAGCTCGACCATTTTTGTCTCGACCAGTTTGGGCTCAAGTGCGAGCTCGATACTGTAATTTCGAGCTCGAGCTGCCCAGATTTTCCACGGATTTCTTATGCCCATGGAGAATGGACACGGTTCATAATCTAGTATGTTAATTAAATGTTTTTCTTGGAAATAACAACATTTGAGAATTACAATAACAACGTATTACAATCAATTAAAATATAAATAGAGGGTTATTAAGTTACCATTTCCATGCTCAATTTCCATTCTGCCCAGCCAAAGTAAGTATTTGCCAGTAAAATCTTAAAAGTTTAATCTCATTAAGTAGAATCTCTTGGCAACAAATGAATGAAATAGCTCAAAGCCACTAACATTCTTGAGAAAATCCCCAACTCTAAGTAAAATGCAACTCTGTTCGTCTTCCACAATCCAATAAAACTCAACTTAGACATCAACATACGGCAGCAGACAACCGTGAACCTTACTCGTTGCCGTAAACCTTAGTTAATAGAGAAAGAAAGATTACCCGGAAGCCGTACTCGTTGCAGTACTCGTCGCCGTCCTCGTTGCCATCCTTGTTGCCGTGGATTTGGGGCTAGGGATTTAAGAGTTGGGTTTGGGGAAGAAATGAGAGAGGAGAATGGAGATAGAAAGAAAAAGAACGAGAAAGAAAAAGGTAGAAACGAGAAAAAGAGAGAGAAAGAGATGGGTTTTGACTTTTTATTGTATTATTATTATTATTATTATTATTATTATTATTATTATTATTATTACTACTACTACTATTATGATTATTATTATTTTAAATCATGGGATCGAATCATCAAATTTTTACATAGATAATAGTTGAAATTAATATATGTTCACAATCTGCAAAATTTATATATTTATAAATGTTAGTATAACATTGATGTAACTATCATTTTACATTGTTGAACAACATAGGTTAATAGGGCCATCAAAATTCAGATTAAACCATTAGATATGATCAAACTTAGAGAAAAATACATTTGGTAAAGTTTTAGACTTTTTGGATATACGTATGGCGAGATATCATACTCGATACATAAGAGTAATCATTCAAGACGGTGTATCGTTAAATTACGCCATGTGATTTTAAATCATACCATCTAATATGATCTAATGGTTATCGTCTTATATATATTTAAATTTCGTACGAATTGGGTGTTCGAATTTTAAGATATCGTAATTATTGATTAAATTTTTTGATCTCATTATATATATAATAAAATATTAATTAGAATTATTCAACCATCACCATCACCATCATCATCATCATCATCATTATTATTATTATTATTGTTATTATTATTATTATTATTTTATTATAATTTTTAGATTAATTCATAGGAATTACTAAATTTTGACATAAATTTATAAATAATAAAAAATCATAAGTGAATTACTTGTCATTTAAAAAAAAGTATAACGTAATACAAATATATATTAAAATATAACATAACGTTTATATATGTCATATTAAATAATAATTTTAATTAAAAAATATTATAATTTACTAAGTTGTTGATTAAAATTTATTTTTGTATAAAGATTAAATGTATAAATAAAAGTATCATAATTTATTATTATCCAAAATAAAATATATGATATTAATTAATAATTATAATACATAGTCAATTTTGATTATAAAATTGATCAAATATTAAATATACAATTAAATATATAGAAAAATTTAAAAATAAAAATATATATAAAAAATTAAAAAAATAGAAAAAGCTCATGAGCTGATGAACATAAAGAATTGGGCTTGAGCTCGAGCTCATCGAACCAGCTCGCGAAGCTCGTGAGCTAACTCGACTCATCTGCCACCCCTAAATTTAACCCCTTCACATTACTTTTTAAAATTTGACTTATTATTTGGTTTGAAAATAAAAAAAGATGTAGAAATTATATCTTGATACAAAAAAATAAATCAATTGTAAATTATCATTATTTGAATTTGAAGTAATACAAATAACATAAAATATAATTCAAAATTAAAATCTAAAATAATAATATTAACCTACATAAACACCATTTAAATATTATTATTGTTGGGCCATGCAAAATATATTGCTGTAATATTTTCGAGTTTTTCTAATTATTTCATGTTCTATGATAGAGGCATTTTTCTGTAAATATATTATGGTATGAATATACAAAATATTTGCTAGGAGTAAATTATAAATATATAGATAAAAATATTAATAAAATAAAATAAAATAGAGAACTTCTCATGGTCCATTTTAAATAAAAGGGAAAATTGCATAATACCCTCTGTGTTATGCTAAAATTGCACAAATTTACCTGTGTTATATAAATGGCAATAAAAGACCTTGTGAATTTTGAAACCCTGCAAAAACGACAGAAGGTGTTGTACAAGCGGTGGAAATAAGAGTGGGGGCTTTTTTTTTTTTTTTTTCCTATTTCAGCTTTTTCAATAGTGCAATGGCAAAAAATATCTTTCTCTTCCACTATATATACAACTTAACATCCTCTCACAAACATACTACACAAAAATAGAGTTTTAAATGGGTAAATGTTCAATTTGTCCCTTTTATTTGAACGTAAATAAAAATCACTTATAATTTTATATATAATTAAGTAAATTAAATTATTATTTAATTTAACTATATTTTGATATTTATTTATAAAATATACTTATCAATATACAATCCTAAAAATTATATAAGAAATTTTAAGTTATATATTATTAATTAAAATATTATATACTATTAATTAAATTAAATTACTATTTAATTTTTAAATATATTTTAATATTTATTTATAAAATATACTAAATAAATATAAAAATACCTAAAATTAGATAAATAATATAAACATACTTAAAAATTATATAAATTTTTTTAACTTATATAAAATATTATATTTTAATTAAATATTTAATATTTATTATATTTTAATTTTTATTAAATTAAATAATTTTAATTAATTTTTGTTTATCTTCTTCTCCGCTCGTCTTCTCCGTCGTCGATGAGTCGTTGAGAGTGATGAAAATGGGCAAGCTTGGTCTTGTTGGAATCGTCTCGATGAAAGGATTCAAACGGTGGTAGTTTTAGGCCGTGACTCGTCAAGACGGTGGAGAATCGACAACAACAAATTTCACAGTAGAAATAAATTTAAAATTTTTGGATCTCAGTAAAAAAAAATTTGATGAAAATGAGCATGGTTAGTCTCTTTCGAATCTTCAGATCAAGGCAAGTCTAGTGGTGGTAGTCCCAGGCCGGAATTCATCCGGACGGCGACGAATCGAAGCCAAGAAGCTTTGACGGTCGTGCTCGAAGCCCACTCTCTCTGGTCAATGAAAGTTCAAATTGATAGTATGGATATGTTCGCCTTAAGGAGAGGATTCCAATGGTATAATCCATGGTCAGAAATTTTTTTAGATGACACCGAAATCTTAGAGTGAAGATTTTGGAGAAGTAGTATATATAATGTATATATATAAATATATATAAATACAAATATATTTAAATTACTTAAGATTTGGACTTTATTTTCTACACTCAAAGATCAATGGTTGTTATAAGAAGGGTATAAAATTTAGCAAAAATTTAATGCCGTTCGGGTTTATCTAACGGAAAACACAAAGAGTATGCAATATTTTAGAAAACACAGAGAGGTTTTGCCTATTCTTTTAACACAGGGAGTTTTTAGCTAAATTTTGAAAACACATAGGGTTTTTATGCAATTTTCCCTAAATAAAATAGTACCATAAATTCAATATCAATGACTTTAACAATTTGTTGAACCATATAAGTTGTACAATTATCAACATAAATATTTAAGGTAGTTTTAAAAAATTACAAAATGAGGAACAACTAACTTATCCACCTTAATTTATCTCTCTCATCTTTATTTATATTTGAAATTAACTATAAATTTATTTAACTTTTATGCATTATTTTTTTAAACAATTGCATGACCATGCTTTTTCTTTATTCGTTTATTTTGGAGTTAATAAATTTTATATAATTAACAGTTTAATAATAAATTAATTGTTATAATAAATTTTTATATAATTGGATTAAATATATAATTATTTGTATCTGATATAAAATTTAACTTCTTTGTATTATTTTTTGAATTATTATTTATTTGAAATTTTTTAATAAACCTACAATAAATTTTTTAGAATAGACGCTCACCCCTTATCGCCTTGAGCTCGCCATGAGGTGCACGACCGCCCTTTCCACGCCTTAAGCTCATTATAGGGTGCGCAACCTCGAGTTTGTCGTGGAGTGTGCAACTGCGAGCCTGCCCTCGCTTCGAGCTTGACACGTAGCCTCAAGCTCACCATGGGGCATGTTGCCTCGAGCTGTTCGTTAGGTGCCAGGGCGTTCTCCTCCCTTGTTCTCGAGCTTGCCATGGGGTACACTTGCTCACCATGGGGTGTGCAACCTCAAGCTCACCATTGGGTGCATTGCCGCAAGCCACTCCTCACCCTCGAGCACGCCAGGGGTTCGCAGGCGCGAGCCTTGTCGCATCTCGAGGTGAGTGCGTGGATTGGATCTTGAAAACGAGGTGTGAGGACGCTCTCCTCTTGGACATGTATGATCTCTTGGAAGGGCATTCATCTCTAATCATTTGTGAGTTGTTCCCTTTTCATTTCTATACCTTTTCCCCTTTATTTCTACAAAATTATATATAAGTATAAACACATAAGAGAAAAGAGTAGTATTGCTTTGAACTTTAAGCATAAGAAATAATTTTTTTTATGCTTTACTTGAAGTTTTATTTTTCTTTCCCTTTTTACTCTTATCATTCCAATGGCATAGCATACAAGCATTTGTAATTCCTCTTAACTTGACATAAAGAGGATTACGGAAGTTATCTTCATCAATTAAATCATTAAAACCAGTAGGATGATCTAAACTCAAATTTGCAAGCTAAGCACTTGATTTTTCAGCAGCACTATCAAACTTATCAAGATAATTCTTGTCTCTCATGAGCTTTGCATCACATAACAAGATCATAAGCCATTCTAATTTTTTGATTTACGAATACCATCTTAGCATGGCATTTTCACTTCCCCACTCGTCACTTCTACAACCACTTTCTTCATGAGAAACTCTATTTTTCACATCTTTGGTCCATCTTTTTTTGATGTACCTCTCAAGTATAATATGTAGCTTCATATAATTAAAGGATTTTAAAACATGCCTACACACTATGCCCATAGACTCAAATTTGTGACAATTATATTTAATTTTCTCTTTCTACCTATCAATCACCACTATTCTAACCCTTGAAAATTAACCATAAGATTTTATTTTGAACAAACACAAAATGTGATCAATATGAGGAGATGGTTTTGTGAATTTATTTGTTTAAAGATTCAAATAATTCTACTTGAAATAGGTTGAACAAATTCAGAGTCGTGTATATACCTTAGCACCATAGTCCAATAGTGGGTCATTTTTTAAAATCGTTGTAGGGTTCCCATGGCAACAACGTGTGTCCTCAGTCTTTTCATTTGCACGCCAAGTTTTCTGAGTGTTTTTATAATTAAGAACAAAATTGTACAAAAGAAATTATCGTGTCACCTACTTTTTTTCAACATTGAGTTTATTCTTTCACTTCTAGAAGTAACAAAAAGTCCTGCATTGAACGTGTTGTTACTAAAACCCTTAGTCGATAAATAACATTGGCCCTACATTCAAAATTCTTTTGTTTGGAGTTCGTTAATGTTTAAAAAAGGTACATTCGTCACCATTTTAATACTAAATACTTTGGCATGTGCATATTTATAATATAATTAATATGTATCTTCAACACTTTTTATTATTTGACCAACTAAATGCTAATCAAATCTTCAATTCTTGTACAATAGACCTTATAGATGGTACCTATTATTTTTAGGTGTCGATGATTCTCCAAATGTAATTTGCTCCTTGTACCAATTTGGATCTTCATTATCAATATAATGTGACATATGTTGTTTTTTTTCTATTGTATTCATTTTTCTCAACTTCTAAGTGTTTGTTGTATCTTACACACAAAAACTGAATGATTATACCAATAATAATATTATAAAACATATATACATATATATACAAACAAACTCGATACGTACGCACATACACAAGAACACACAAAGACACACACACATACACACAAGAATACACAAACAACACACACTTACTGCAAAGCTCATATAAAATTAGAACAAGTAATACCTCGTACAACGAGACACTGATTACATCATACGCTACATTATAACTAATTATTTCATCAATATAACTAGTAGAAAGTTAATTATGATATTACGTAATTGGTATAGATAACTTAGTTTTTGAATAGAACCTAAATTATATTTCATTTACTTCAAAATAATTGCTCTCGTTACTCTAGTAAAAAAAACAAATTATATCATCGTTGACGAGCTTTCTATATTCATTTTTTTGATAGTTTTGACATTTCCTCACAAACATATAATAAGGGGCCAAATGACAAGGGTATCTAAAAATTTATTTTCGATGTATATAAAGGGAATTTATGTTACCTTTTATACTTTATGGGCTAAATACGAATATAAACATACTTTACGGGTGGAATGAAGAATTGTATGGTACGGTGTGGGAACACACTAGTAGAAGCGGTAATGGAAACACATACAATAATTAAAAATTAAAGCATAAAACAACGAATTCAATGGGTGTACCCTTGGAGTTTTTGGGCGTTTGGTGTAGTATGAAAATTAAACAACAATAAGGAATTAATCATACGAGGCTATGGTTGAAAATAAGAGGAGGAGCATAAGTGTAAAATCCGATTTTACCTCTTAAAGTTCCAAGATTTCAACCGGGCAACTTTGTCGAATTTGTCCACTCGAGATACCAATGTAGGAATCCATCAAAGATGATCCACACCACACCAGAATAAATGAGGCCTTGATCTCTTTGTTAGAAGGAATCAAGATCAAAATCTCACCCTTGGTGAGAAAAGAGGGACGGCCGAACATGTAGAGAAGGAAGGAAATTTTTTTTGTGTTGTATTGTGTAATGAATTATTATCCGATTAATTATACATGATATATATTTATATACTTTGAATAGACGAACAAGAATGTGTTTAGATACATTCTATTATCTGTAAGGTAACTTTTCAATCCATTCCAAATAGAGAAGAGTCAAATTATGTCCAAACTAACACTTTCAAATAATGCAATTCTTTGGTCAACTTTCTCACCATCAATTTTGCTAGTGGGCCTCAATGAGTGGGCCCATTTTATCTAAAATAAATTCAAGGCTCAATAAATTTTAATTAAATTCAATTTAATAAAATTTATTTAATTGAGCTCACTAGGTATTAATCCAATTAAATACTCAAGCCCAAATTGTCTTTATTTAATTAATGGAATCCAATTTATTAATTAAATAAAGACATGCCGAATTTAAATTAATTCAATTAATTCAAACTTGGGCCATCCATCCAATGGACCCCCATGTGTGAGTAGTACAATTACTTATACCTTATAAAACTACTTCTAAATTAATTCTTTGTTCTTTTTTGATGATTTGCGTGCGACTAAGTATACCTTTCAGCTAGACTTGGGCTAATGTCTAGATACATTCTATTATTTTAGGCGCTTAAATTTTTTTGGTCCGTCATTTTTTATATTTTTAAATTATTTCAACATTTTTTTTAACTTTTCTTAATCTCCAATTCATTCTCTCTCTCAACTTCTCACAATTTTTGTCTTTTTAGTAGTTTATATTTAATTAATACTTTCATTATTTAAATTTATATTAATTGCACATATATTTAAATGCGCCACACAGATTAGTAATTAATATCACTAAAGATGGTAGCTAAATGACAACTTTTGCATGTTTTATTAAGGAAACTTGGCTCTAATACCATTTGAAAGAAGGGACTCAGTTGGGGATGCATGGTGGAAGCGCCAAAAATAAACAATAAACAAAATCAAGGCATAAAACCCTGATCAAAGGTGTACCATTGATCTTTCTTGGGCATTTAGTGTAAAATAACATAAAATTATAGGCCTTAGAATTAAAGTAAGAGACCGAGAGGGTGCAGGATAAACTAAATCGGAATCTTACTCGTCTTTTTCTTCAATCGAGTTCATGCTTTGATTCCAATGTTCGGTGTACGTCCATGCAAGACTCGAACATAGGAGCCCATAATAAGTCCACACCATACCAGAAATATGGAATTTGTTCTCGTGCTAGAGAGAAACAAATCTAGGAAGATGAATCGAAAAACTACACTATATGCTTACTATGTTTCCGATCTACCCAGTTCTTGACTTAGTTCTAAACCAAGAAGAACATGACAGATGGGAGGGATGGAGCATGACATTTTCAGCCTTAGGAAGAGAAAAATAGCTAGGTTTTTAGTATTTGGGTTGTGGAAGAGTTGAAATCGAATTGGGAGTAAAAGGGGAAAAGACCTAGTCATCTAGATCACTTCCCTATCACCACCAACTTCGCGAAACTCCTCCACCATCATTTCGAAAATCAGCCATAAATGAAATCTTAGTAGCTGTTTCAAACAAACTAAGTTGAGCTCAATAACTAATTCTATTGGATTTATTATTTATTATAATTAAATAAAATACTCAATAAAAAAAGTCCAAGTGAGCCCAAAACGCACTTAATTAATTAAATCAATCCAATCCACTTAGTTAATTAAGCCCAACCAAACGTAGCTAGTCCAACAAATTTTTCCCAACCCATTTCTAGATAATGATTCAATTCATTAATTAAATAAATCCATTTACTAATTAATTAATATTTGAAGAATTTGTCTAGTTTCTCTATATTTATATAAATGTTAAATATCACTATAAAAAAGATGGGATTTGGAATGGTCAGAGCAACTATTCTAAAGCCCGTTCCAAGCTTTCGAACACATTAGAAATGGATATTAAAACCTAACGTAGTGCGAAATATTTTTTTTGAGTTATAAATTTTGAATGGTTGGGTTTCAACGCAACAGTTACTAAACCAATTTCACATTCCGTGCCAAAATAGTAAAGAAAAATCATTGAAACTCAATTTGGAACACTATGTTAGATTTAGGAACAGTCATAAACAAACCTTTCCTATCTCTATTGCAATATATGTCCCAAAAATGACAGTTCGAAAATGTATTCCAAAATGAGGTATAATTTGGAATGATTTTTGTACACTCTTAATAAAATATGCAAAAACCGTTCCAAAATATGAGTTTTATTTAAGAAGTAATATGTTTCTAAAATCGTTCTAAAAATTGGTACAAATTTGAATGGTTTGTTAAATTATTTCCTAGGTATTATTGAGTCCGTTCCAACTAGAATCCAACGTCTATGGTTCAATGGTCCCAATTACTGTCCCAAAATATGAATTAACGGCTACTTTTTAATGGCTAGATATGTGTTCCTATACCCCGTTTCAAAGACCGTTCCAAATATTTCTATATAAACGTGTTCCTCTTTTTTCATTTAGTCTCACTATATTCTTTCATTTTTCTTATTTTCTCTTTATTTCTAAATTTCGCTCGAATTTTTATACTCTTGTTCGTGAATTCTGTCTCGAATTTTTATTCATATTTGGAGTTATTTTGATCAGGTAACAACTTAAGCCTTTATTTGTCAATTGATTATATTATTGTAATTTTGTCAAATAATTAAATTTAATAATTATGCATATATATATATATATGCGTGTGTGTGTGCAGAACTACTCATTATGTTAAGACAGTTGAGGAGATGGATGTATGAGAAGAACCTTTCAAATAGGGTGGGTCTTACTCCAGAGTTTCAGGATGGTGTTGCTATATTTATAGAATCGGTGAACATGCATTTATGAATGGTGAGAAAATTAGTGTCCTTGTCGGAAGTGAAAAAATTGAAGTTTTCAAAACCACGGACGAGGCAAATTTTGACCTGTTTATGAAAGGTATTATGCCGGAATATCACAATTGGGCTTCTCATAGCAAAGAGAGGGTGCAGGAGTATTTTGGGTCCGTCACGGCGGCCTAGTTGCAGGAGGATCAAACTCTACTTTCTCACGTTATCCAGGGACGAGTACACCTTGGGGTGATGCAACGTAGATAGATTAGGCGCAGAGGATGGTTCTCGATGTTGTAGGGTCGATTGTCTTATATTCTAATTATAACAAGGATGGTGTGCGTGATGATGGTACGAGGTCGTGTCTTATTGATGCAGAACCAAGTTTATACTGTGGTGGGGTCCCCTACGATTATATATCTGGGCTTGCAGATCAGTTTCATGATATAATGCATGCTACTGAGCAGTCGTTGGGGAACAGTAGCACCCAATCTCAATTGGGGACTGTAGCTGAATTGGTGAATATCAAAACTGAGGGCCATATTTCTCAGCATATATATGATCGACTATCACAGTAGGCTGATCATATATTGCCGTGCGACCACACCTTGCCCCAGGATTACTATAGTACAAAGAAATTGATAAGAGACTTGGGCTTACTTTCTGAGAAGATTGATGCGTGTAAGAATAATTGCATGTTGTACTGAAAAGACGATATTGATCTGGACTACTGAAAGTTTTGTGGAGAAGCTAGGTACAAGACAACCAGGGAGCGAAATCCTAATCGCAAGAAGATAATGTATGCCATTCTAGGTACTTGGCAATTGCCCCTTGCCTACAGAGGTTGTATGCTTCGGAAGCGACTGCTTAGCAATTGACTTGGCATGCCAACCATCGAAAGGAGGAGGGATTCATGTGTCATCCATTTGATGCAGAGGCATGGAAGCATAGTGACCAGACATATCCTGATTTTCCAACAGAGACCCGTAATATTAGACTGGATTTGTACAAAGATAGGTTTGCACCGCACGGGCAGTACGGTCATACATACTCGTGTTCGCCCGTAATACATACACCGTACAATATCCCCTCGGGAATGTGCATGACTTCTGAGTATACGTTCCTGACGATGATGATCCCTAGTCCCTCCAATTCGAAATGTCTCATCGATGTTTACTTGGAGCCGTTGGCCCAGGACTTGCAGAATCTGTAGCATGTGGGTGTATTGATGCACAATAGTGCAAAGAATGAGAAATTCCCAATGCGCGCGTTGATGTGGACTATGAACGACCTACCCACTTATGGTATAACGTTTGGATGGAGTTCCGCTAGTGTTATGGGGTGTCCAGTTTGTATGGAAGACACACGCGCATTCTACCTGCAGAATAGTAGGAAGGTGTGCTACTTTGACTGCCACAGATAGTTCCTCCCCTCGGACCATCCCTACTGTCGGAATAAGAAACCATTCAATAAGTACCGAGTAAAAAGGAAGATTGCATGACCAAGATTGGCGGGAGAACAGATCAGTGAATGAGTTGAAGAGTTCAGTCCTGCGGTTGAGGTGGCGTTGTCACTCCCAGACGGGTATGATATAGAGCATAAGTGGAGAAGGAAAAGCATCTTCTGGAAGCTCGTTTACTGGTCGACCCATCTGATATGACATAATCTTGATGTCATGCACATTGAGAAGAACGTGTTTGACAATATATTCAATACCATGATGGATATAAAGGGAAAAACGAATGATACTCTAAATGCACGGAAGGACTTCAAGATCATATGTAATCGATCGGAGCTTGAGGTGGACGAAAGAAGGCCGAACGTGATGTTCAAAGCCTAATATACCCTACCTAGAGAGCAAAAGAGGAGGATATGTGAATGGATTAGTCATCTGAAGTTTCCTAATGGCTAGACATCTAATTTGGCCCGTTGTGTTGACATGAAGGAGATAAGGCTTCATGGCATGAAAATCCATGATTGTCGCGTATTTCTGTATAAGTTGATCCCGATTGTCTTCCGTGAAATGCTTCTAGAGCCGGTGTGCAGTGCATTAACCGAGGTTAGCCTTCTATTCCAGATTCTATGTTTGGCAATGCTCGATGTGAACAAGGTACAAGAATTGGAGGCTAGTGTCGCAACAATCTTGTTCAACCTCGAGAAAGTATTTTCGCCAGCTTTCTTCGACGCAATGGAGCGCTTAATTGTTCATCTGCCATATGAAATACTCGTGGGAGGGCCTGTATAATACATGTTGATGTATCCATTTGAGAGGTAATTGTTACACGAGTTATTCTAGTTTTTTGAAATAATTCTAGTATCATTATGCTTTTGATATCCTTCGGTTATTAGATTTCTTCGAGGCTTGAAAATGACGGTGAAAAACAAAGCACACGTCGAGATGTCAATTGCAGAGGCTTACCTTGTAGAAGAAATCAATCTCTTCACTTCTCACTAGTTTGAGCCCTAGGTTCCTTGCAAATGGAACAGGTCACAAAGAAATGACGACCTCTGTATGAACGACACTCGTATTCAATGGTATTTTTTCAACTACCTTGGTCGATGTAGTAGTGCATTAAAAAAGAGATATCTTAGTGGATCAGAACGCCAAATAATTGAGATGTACATGTTGACCAACTGTGAAAGAGTCATTCCATAGTACGAGTAAGTTTAATTTTGTCGATATAGTGTATTCACATTAATAATTATTTTGGACTTTTAACCTATATATGTGAACATGTCCTTTTTGAATGAACTTTACGCGCACCATCATGCGAAGGACCCTATTATTGATGAGCTAGTAGCGTCTCAATTCAAGATTGGTTCAAACGTCGTGTAAGTTGTGTGTTTTTAACTATGTCAACTGTAATTTATCAATATCTGGTTTCTCTAATATTGTCAACACAAGTTAATTCCAAATTAAATTACACAGACTTTGAGCTTTTGAAGTTGCACTATTGGGGTCCCACAACTGCGGCCACAACATTCCCGTGCTACTTTGTAAAATGGTTACAATTTCCACACTATGCTATACAATTTACGCAAGTCAACTATGAATTGTGGGTTTTGTGTGAAAAGCTCATCATGTACCAACACAGACTACGACTTCTATGGGCTCGAAGAGATAATTCAGTTGAATTACCCACTTATTCCAAACATGCAGATCGTTCTATTTAAATGCCGCTGGGTAGATCTCGTGAGAGGTATGGAGGTACATCCTCATTATTACCTCATTGATGTAAACTTCAAGAAGTTATACAAAAAGAATGTACCATTCATCCTGGCACAACAAGCAGTACAAGTTTACTACAGGGAGTACCTTAGCATGAAGAGAGACAAATTGGACAAGATGGTTGTCTGTAAAACAAGAACCAGAAGAGTCATCGATGACTCGCGGTGCACCGAATTTGCGTTTCAAGAGGATGAGGCAGTACCTACTGCACAAGTTGCGACGGCAACTATAATTATGACCTGCAAGACCCAAATGGTATTCAATTAGTCATTGATCTTTCTGTTGCTAATCAACAAGGAACAGATACATCCTGCTTGGTGGACTATGAATCTGATGATGACACTGACGAAGATAACTTTGACAAGGAATACAAGATTGAAGAGGACAATAATTATGATAGACATTAATTAGCGTTTCTGTGTTGAATGTTTTCGTACGTATTTTGAATGTTAAACATAATTTTTTTAAAAGCAGAACATAATATTTTTCTAATTAGGTATGGAAAATTTTTTTCAAACCGTTCCTAAAATAATATTTTTCTAATTAGGTATGGGCAAAAATTTTTAAATCGTTCCTAAATGTGACTGATATTTAGTACAAAACAAAATATTTTTATATTTAGGAACGGTCCAAATTTTCAAAATCGTTTGAAGTCCGTTCCTTATAACATTCTTCTAATTAAGAACGGTAAAAAATTATTAAACCATTCCTAAATGTGACTGATATTTGAAAAAAGAGAGGAAAAATAAAAACTTAGGAACGGGCACTTAATTTTGACTATTTCTAAGGCTGTTCCAATAAATTTAACTACACACCAAAGCAAAATTGAAGGGAAAATTAATTTAGGAATGCTTTTTCTATTTTCACCATTCCAAAAGGTGAAATTACGGAAACCCATTCCTAAATGTGTCGATATATCTGTTCCTAAAATGATTTATTAGACCCGTTCCTAAACGTGTTCCTGCGTCCGTCACTAAGAATGTCCAAAGCTTGCTCATTTATTTCCCGATTACTATATCTCTATATTCGATACCCTGATTAATCCTAAATTTAAACATATAAGAATACTTACAATAATGTAAGTAATCACCAAATTAATTAGACCAATTTTCCCAATATGTTATTTTTACATAATAATAAAAGAATTAGTATATTATTTTTTTATTAATATAGTAATGTCTTTTTTTGGGTAAATGTATGTTACATTAAGTAATAAGAACAACCGTCCAGTACAATAGTGTTCAAATGGTGGTTTCTCCCTCGACAGGCCAAGGGATACGCCATAATCTATATAATGCACATGAGCTAATAGAGCAAGGTAAAGTAACACTAAGGATCCGCTGTCTAATTTCTTCAACAATAATGGATGCAACGGTGGATGGTGGGCGGTCAGTGTGCTCAAATCTTCTCAAGTTACGTTCCCTTCAGATGTGATAAACGCAAGCAGCGAGGAGTGCCTGATACACCAAGTTAATAATGTGTTTTCATCTCCATTTTCTTGCAGCACAGTCAACATCCTGTGGCGACTCACGGTTAGGCCATGCAAACCGAATGTGTCGTCTAACAGCTGTGAGACATTGTCTAGCATAACGACATCGGAAGAATAAATGAGTATGTATCTCAACTGCGCCCTCATCACAAAGTACACATGCATCTAGATATGATAACCACGATTTATCGATCATGAATAGTTTCCCCAATATCGCAAGCCACAATAAGTAATTATGGCTAGAGAGCTTCAACGAGCCCAAGAGTAGTGAAGACCAACCTACCTTGGGTCCTGGTGGATCAAAAAGTCGATATAGAGATGTAACTGTAGGGCGATCCTCATCAAATCGCCATATGATACGATCAATCTCGCCATGAATCATAGGCAATGCATGCAGAATCTCGAAGCACTTGATGCCCGTAATGAGGGGCCAGTTTCAAGTTTGCATCCATAATAACATTGCTTAGCTTGGACAGAGCCCAAAGCCCAAGCAGTCGTAGACATCATGGGAAACTCTCAATAAGGGTTCCTAGGTGATGCCAAGGATCATGCCAAAGATAGAATGTACTCTGATCACCTATCTGAAAATCCACCATGTGCCGCAGAGATGTGCATAGTCGAAGTTGTTTCCTCCAACCCCACGAACCACCATAGTCAGAGACTGTCCATACTGATGCATTCTGTAACCTCCTATGGTATAACCATTCCACCTAAATTGATGTCCTTTCGCAACGAATGACATCACATATCTTCTTACTCATTAAGTTACGATTCAAGGAAGTGATGTCCCATAGACCTTAACCTCCCTCAGTCACCAGCCTACACACATCCCTCCATGCTACCTTAGCATATCCACTACGTGATGCACCCTTCCACAGAAAAGCTCGTAGACGCTTCTCTACTTCCCTTATAACACCTTTAGGCAAGATGCATACAGAAGCCCAGTATATGCTTAATGCCATTAGGACAGATTTAATTATCTGTACTCTCCCAGCATACGATAGTGTCACACCTTCCCAACCTTTAATGTGTTGATCAATTATCAATAAAAGAGGCTGACAATCTGTTATCGATAATCTAGAAGAAAGGAGAGGAAGGCCCAAGTACCTCATTGGAAGTTGCCCCTCCTGAAAGCCAAGCACCGCTAACGTTTGCTCCCGTACCCCATGTGCAAATCTAGAGATAATGAGGTGGCTCTTATGCACATTAAGCTGCAGCCCTGACAAGGAGGCAAACTGGTCCAACCCTTGTTTCACGACCCCTATACAACCCATATCAGCTTTGCAGAATAACAGCAAATCATCTGCAAACCCCAACTAAAATAGTCGAGAGCGCTCACATTCCAATGGTAAGAAAACCTCATGTCCTGCTCAATTATCTGTAAAAACAGTAAATGCATAACCTACATCACAAGTACAAACAAATAAGGCAATAGAGGATCACCCTGCCTTAACCCTCTCGATCTTGTAAAGAAACCATGAGGCTTCCCATTTAGTCCAACTGAAAAAATGGGTGTCGTTACACACTCCTCTATCCACCTAATGTACATAATCAGAAAACCAAATAGGTGTAGCACGGCGTCCCTAATACTACGTCCCGGAACGAAAGCAAACTGACAAGGGCTAATCAACTTGTCCAAAATCGTACTCAACCTTTGAACAAGAATTAATAATCTTGTATAATACATTGCAACATGAAATAGGACGAAAATCTATGACCAGCATAGGGGAATGTACCTTAGGGATAAGTGCTAGAAGTGTAGTGTTGATTTGCTTAAGCAACTTCCCTGTGGTAAAGAACTCCAAGATTGATTTTGTGACTTCCGGTCCCACAATTGGCCTGGCTCCTTTATAGTAGCCCGATGAGAACCCATCAGGTCCTGGTGCTTTATCTTCAGCAATGTCGAACATTGCCTGTTTCACGTCTGCTGTAGTGACTTGTGTAAGGAGGTCTAACGTTTCCTCCTCCGTGAGCACATACCTCGCCCAGGGTCTCGAATACTGAATATTAATCACCTACCTCTTTCTTTCGCCACCTAACAGAGCCTGGTAAAAGGAGATAAACTCATGAATCACCGCTCCTGGTTCTGAATACGTGGTCCCATGTTAATTATTAATTTGTAAGACCCTCCGGGTTGCTTGTCTCTGAGAAATCTTGCGAAGATTCGTGAACATTGGTTCCCACCCTTCATCCACTACATCTTTACCCGTTGTTGTGACATGATTTGCTCCAACTTTACAGCCTTGGCATACACCAACAGACAACAGTTTTCAAGAAGCAGGAAGAGATCATTTTGTCTATCAGAGCTAACTAATGTCTAGGCTGCCTCAAGAAATCCTTTAGCCTGCTGTACATTCTCCGATAGATCTCCTTTATTGCGCCGTTGCTGTCAGAATACAGGCTCTAAAGCCTTGAGTTTGCGTGTGACCGCATACATAGATACACCTACAACTTCGTGTTGCAAGACATTCTGCACACTGGGAATAAAGTTCGGTGAAAGCGTAAGATCCTTACCAAATCTGAACATACCTCCGAGTTGTTGTTGACAGCCCCCATACAACACCAATAGCGAATGATCCAAGGTGGGGGGACTGAGGCTAGAATAGTACGAGGTTGGAAAGCACTCCGTCAATTTGTCATTAATAAGTAGCCTATCCAACCGCTTCCATAAGCTACGTAAGCTCCGACTGCGGTTATACCATGTATACCATTCTCCCTACATAGGCATGGGAAGCAATCCCGTCTCCTGAATGCAGTCATTAATTTCATTCATAACCAACCTTATACCGCCGGAGTTACCACACACCTCACTGAGGTCTCGGACGGCATTAATATCGCCCCCTACTAGCCACGGGTCATCCACACACTGACCAGCAAGTATTCCCAGTGATCGCCATAACTCACGTCGTTCAGTAATTTTAGTGCCACCATAAACAACAGTTATAACCATAGTAATATGACATGCTCTAACAGTGACCCGACAATGCATAAATTGATCACCTAAATCAAGTACATTAACATCCAGGATATCATCATCCCAAGCAATCCACATACGATTCCCAACAGTCACATAATCAACAAGCCACTTCCATTAAGGCAATAAGAAAGACTGAATGCGAGTAATATTAGATATATGTACACGCGTTTCAAGAAGACCAATAAACTATAACCTGAACTCAACTACTAAATCTTTAAGAGCTAGATGATGGTCTCGTTTGTTTAGGCCCCTCATATTCCACACAGCAGCATTCAACATGGGTCAACAGTGGGGGGGCTGCTTGCATTAGGACCCTTGTAACATCATCTGCATCATAAAGGAGGTTAAGTGCATCAAAAGTATTAAAGATGACTACCTCCTTACCCTTGCTCCTTCCTTCATTGTCTCCTCGTGCAGTGATAGCACCTGGAGGATCATATATAATAGGCTGTTGATTAACGTTTTCACGTGGGGGTAGGGCCATCTCCTCGCCAACATTACCAGTTTTGATTATTGGATACTGGACACGTGTCTTCTGCACATAAACACTGATCGGTGGTCTCGGCAATTTCGTAGTTGGGCACTCCTTAGTGGTATGTCCTAGGCTCATACAACTGGTGTATTTGGGGGGCAACCACTCATATTCCACATCAACTTTACATGGAATTTCTCCTCCTTCCTCAGTTGGCGACATAATTACCAAGTGCCACGGGAGTTTGCTGTTGATATCGAGCATGGCACATACACGAGCGAAATTCAGTCTCGTGCATGCGCGGGTGATCGCATCAGAATATAGAGGTCGTCCGATGCCATTAGCCACCGTACTCAAGCCATCATTTATCCACAACTCGATTGGCAGGTGCCGAAGTTTAACCCAAACTGGCACTTGGGTATGTTTCAGCTTATGTAAAACCATGCTCGGCTCCCATTTCTGCAACATGATTGGCTGTCCTTGGAACAACCATGGTTCGCCCTCTATAACTTCTTCCACATCCACTATTGTTTAGCGGAAGAAGAAAAACCCGTTGGCCATTCCCTTGACCTCCATTAACATTGCCCTAATTGATTTAAAGTAATCCTTGACATGATAAAAATACGACTGTTTGCCAAAAAGTACCTCACTACTGTCGCATTCTATCGACGTGAACCCTCTCGAATAGTGTCCAACGTGGGTTGAACGATGACCTCGCCATTTTGCTTCGTAGGAGGCACATAAGTCAATATTTTCCGAGTCAAATTGTAAAAAACATTAGCAATTTTATCATCATAGTTCATGAAATTCAGGCGAGGTTGAAGCGGCACATTACCGACAAAAATTTCCAATAGGCGAAGGCGTCAGAATGTGAGAGTTTGCGCCGTTGTCATGGGATCAACAGAAGTCTGCAGTAGTCTGGAAAGTCACCAGTTTCGACGGTAATAAATCTGGTGCAGCAGCAGGTTTGCATGCTGAAAATACTGCTATAGTGCTGGTGAAAATCTGTTCCGTCACTGGCAATTTCGCAGCACACACAGCAAGAATTGGCGAAGTAGGCACAGCGGTATTTGTCGCGCAGTTGCTGCAACAAGCACAACAGATATCATGGCTGCAGCAACACCCAAATCAGCAGCATTTTCAGGCGTCGAGGCTGTCGTCGAAAACAGTGAAGAAGCTGCGACTATCAGTTCTGAATTCAGCAATAGAAACCCAGCACCATTTCGACTAATTTTCATCATCGGAGAATGAACATTCCTCACTCCTGAATCAGGCGCAATGAAAGTCGACGATAGAAATTTCTAGTTTGGAAGCAAACTTACAGCAGAATTGTCCGTGACTGAAGGCGATGGATAGGTGAACAGCGGGGCGATTTCAGCCTCTGAAACCGGCTGAGATTGGCTGGGCATCATCTCAGAATCTTGGATGAATTCTGATACCATAGCAACAGCCAAATTTGAGGAAACAATTACAAATTTCACCGGCTTCGCATTTTCTGTCAGTGCTTGGCTTTCCAACGGCGAAGGAGTGTCTTTCAACAACAAATCCGATCCATGTGATCCCTGCAATAGATCTGGAAAAGAGTTATTGTCTTCCATCGCTTCCTGCGCCGTCAACGGCGCTGCATAAACCCTAATCTGTGACTGCTCGATAGGAACCCTAAACTCGCGATCTGATGGCGGCACCAATGGAGTAGTCGTCCCCTTTTGCTCTGGTTCATTCAGTCGTAATGTTCGCCGTGGAAGACGTAATACCGGCAGGACTAAATGCATCAGCTGGTGAAATAACGAAGGTATTGGAGTTGGTTCCTCTTTGCCATACTTTTCAATCCATCGTCTATGGAGATCTTGTAGCGCTCAAACAGATTCTTCATCCCCATGGTTGATGACGCAATTTGCCAGCGCAACAAACTCTGCAATTCGAAAATCCGACGGGTTTCTCATCGGCGCAGCACTATTCACGAATTCACCATTGGTGGCGTTACTCACCTCCACATATGGCTGCGATTTCTCTTCAATCTCCTTTGGGGGCCGACCTCCATCCTCCCCATCGTCATGCACTGCCGCCGCCTCCTCGCCACCGTCACCTTGGCCGACCGGCGAACATGTCATAATAATTAGGGTTGTAGTGTGTGAAAGTTGACGTGTGTTAGTGTGTGTGAGAGAAGAGAGCATTTTTGGAGAGTCCATTTTTTTGTCAACCATTATTACTGAAGATTAACATAGTAATGTCAATAATAAAAATTTTTAGACAAATACTTTTAATTAATTTGGGTATATAATGTCTAGTGGTACGCCGTCTCTACCGCGTGGTTAAGGGTGTGGTCGTGGTCATGGCTACGGTCGCGGATCGCCAATTCCACTAGTACCGTCAGATGCTTCCTAGGTTGGGGAAGCATTCCTTCTACCACTCACACCACCTGATACGCCTGTACCATCCCCCACCCCCAGATTCCAGACACCTCCCAAAGAATAGGTGGGATATCGCTAGACTCAAAACTCGAGTCGATCGCTTCTTGCTGCGAGGAGGGGTTCTATACAAGAAATCCTTTCCTCACCACCTACTCCGATGCTTATCTCAAAAGGAAGGCTTACCCTTACTGAAAGAAATACATAGCAGATGCTGTGTGCACGTGCTGGAACTTGGATATTGGCTAACAAGGCCTTACGAGCAATATATTTCTGGTTTACCATGAATAACATTGCATGAAAGTTGGTGAGCAAATGGGAATGATGCAAAATCATGAAACTCTTATACACCAACCAACAGAGCCTCTCACTAAAATGCTACCACTATGCCTTTTCTCCCAATGGGGTATGGACATAGTGGGACCTTCCCCTCTGGTCCCAAGTCAGAGAAAATTTCTATTGGTGGCTATCGATTATTTCACAAAATGTATAGGGACATAACCATTCGCCCTAATAACAGAAGGAGAAGATATGAAGTTTATATAGAGAAATATCATTTTTAGGTTCGGGCTACCTCAAGAGATAATCTAGGATAAGAGCTGATATTTTCAAGGCCAAAAAATACAAAAATGGTGCGAGGGTCTAGCAACAAGCAGAGATCACTTCAATGGCGCACCCCCAGGCCAATGACAAGTGGAGGTCACTAATAATATATTTGTGCAGGGGATCAAAAGGAGACTTGAGCGAACGGGAGGAAATTGGGCGAAAGAGTTAACTAGTGTTTTATGGGCATATTGAACAACCCCAAGGGGTTCTATGGAGGAAAGCCCTTTCACTTTCGTATATGGGACTGAGCCCATCATCCTTGTTGAACTAGGGATGCGCCCCATTGGATCTTAAACTTTTCTAACGAAAACAATATAAAACTCCTCAACAAAAAAATCTAGTCTTAATTGAGGAGCTGCGGGAGAAGACGTTCCTCCGTGTAACACAATACAAGAACGTAATGATTAGTGCTCACAATAGAAGGGTAAAAACTTGAGGTTTCCAGTGGAGACTTAGTATTGGAAAGGCTCGATATCCTAAAACCAGTGAGGAAACTGGAACCCAGTTGAGAAGAACCATACAAAGTCACGAGAGTGATAGAACAAGGGACCTATGAATTAGAAGATAGAGAGGGATGCCCCTTGAATTGTCCATGGAATGTTCACAATGTTAAAAAATTCTAAAATTATGAGCGGCACCTTTCTCAGAAACTGAACGCCCTCTAGAGGGGTATCCTGCTCAAAGAATAAACGCCTTCCCAAAAGGTATCCTTCTAAAAAATTTGACACCCCCCTAGAAGGGGATCTTTATCCTAAATTGAGTCCCCCAGAGGGACCTCCTCGTCTAAAAGTAAAGCGCCACCCACAGGGACATCCTTATCAAGATCAGTGTCCTCCTAAAGGACATCCCCCTAAAAAAAAAATATGTGCCACCCCCCCCCCCCAGGGGACAC
>NC_026155.1:4549090-4593964 GCF_000512975.1 Sesamum indicum
TGCCCCCCCCCCCCCCCAGAGGGCATCTTATAATAAAACAATGTCCTTTGAATGACATCCTTATAAAAAAGATAATACCCCCCAAAGAGGGGTATCCTTATATAAAATAATCTCTCCTAGAGGGGCATCACATCGAAGGACATCCTTCTTAAACACTTGACTTGTTAAAACGACATCTTCTGTCAAAGGTCATCCCCCAAGGGAAAAGGTATGAAATTTTTACATATTTTCAATAAAATCTCAGGGCGAGGAAAATCTTATCCAGGAGTAAGCCCTGTAAAAAACCACATAGGCATCTATAACCAGGAACTCTGTGTTCCCATCAAAAGCCCTCATATACCCCTTTCTTTTGAATGAATATTTATATCTAATAGAACAACATGAAATTAACATTACTTTTTAAGATGGATGGTAGTTGAAAAAATAGGTTCAGAACTGCAAAGAAGGAAACATCAAGCAGGGGACCATTGTCCCCAAGGATCCTGCATTCACCCCTATGCAGGCAAGACATAAACCCCCTCCAGCCAAATCATAAATCAACTCAATGTAGCAACAATAGGCAGCAAGCCTCAGAGAGCAATAAGCAAAGGCAGAAAAGCATTATGACATTCACCTTGCCCAAATTCTAGCAACGAGAAGAAGAGAAAAATAGTATCCACAAACAACAGAAATTAAAATCATCTCATCCCCACTCGCGTTGGGGGGAAAAAGATATAGAGAAAAGAAAGAAAAAATATTGTTCATAGTAAAGGGGGGAATACATCCTCAATCAATCACCCAATGCTTGGGGTCTTCGCCTTCTCATCAACCTAGGCAGAAAGGGTTGGGGTCTCATAAACCGAACTATAATGAATATTAAAATATTATTTTTATTTATTCTTGTATTTAATTTTAATATACATATGTTTTATATAATTACTATTTTTAATAGTTAATATGTAATTATTTTTTTATATTTTGATGAAAAATTGAATTTACTGACTTAAATATTGAAATACTAAAAAACTTACAGTAATTATTGCAATTGGAATAATTTGGTTCAATATTTTGTATAGTATTTCGGCATATTAATTTTTTGATTTACCAAATCTTATTTTGATTAGGTTGGATTTTGCCAAATGAACACCCCTAGCAACAAGTAGATTGGTAGGAGCAATCATAAAATTTTGTAATATTCACTGTTGAATTTGTTGATTTAGTGGCTATATTGACCTTGTATTACTTTCTTGTGATTTGAAAGGAATTTAGACAAAGATAAAATAAAATTATAAGATCAATTTGAAAGGAATTTTTATTAGGTTTGAACTTATATAAATGATTAAATATCTTTCTTGTGATTCATAATTTTGATTTTTGCGATCATTAATTTTTTTTCTATTTCTCTTGCAAATTCATTTTCATATATAAGATAGTTGTTAGTTGGCCATTAAATACTTTCAAAAAAAAATTTAGTGTATTACGTCTTAAGTTATTGTGTATTTGACTTTAATTATCTCACATATTTGTCACTGTTTAGCACTTAAAGACCTTTAGCTATGTATATTTTTAAGTTATTATATACCTGACTTCAAGTATTTCAATGAAAGGGTAAAGAATAGGGAGATGTTAACCCCAAAGAGCGACGCATTATACTTGAGTTGTATGTTCACTGATGCTGACATTACAACAATGCTTGAGACATAAATCGCAAGTACTTGACCCACCTCAAGGCTTTTCTGCACCACTAAGAAATACCAATGCAAGCAAAATGAAAATAATATTAGAATCGGGCAAAGTACGGAGGCCTCTTTCCCCCACGACAAAAATGTGCAACAGGTCATGACCTTTAAAACCATCAAGCTGTTGGAATAGGTGACCAAAAGCCAATTAGATTGGCGGTTTTTGAGAACTATTCAAGTAATATTTATTTAAGCAATATTGTCCTGATGAATATGGTAAGTATTTGTCTTTGGCACATGTGTCTGTTGTGCTTTATGAAATTACGTTAAATACTGCTTTGACGTCACAACAAATGACCATAGACCACTTAAAATCCATGTAGTTGGGCTGTGTGATGGCGGCTATGAAACTAACTTCTGAGGGTAGGTCTGAAATGTTCAAGTCGAAGACCTCGAGACTGGACATAAAAAATCCTATTGAGTAATGGTCTTGCATACGTGAAAGGACTAGTGGGGAGGCAAATTAGACTCGGAGTTTGATTTATACAGGTTCGTTATGCAATAATGCAAACATCATTTGTAATCGAAAGTTCACTGACTATGTCTAAGTTCTCCAAAGGACAACTAGAAAACTCGGGTTGCCTGAAAGGTACGAGTTTCTGAGATCGGACAAGGAGAAGTGCTGTAAAACATCGATCCAAATAAATGATTTGGAGTCATAAAATCCGCTATGGAGTTCAAACTAGGTTTGAACGTCCTGCGTACTTGCTTTGACAAGTTCATGAGATACATGACTCGGTCAAGACCAAGGTGGAAGGTCAGTGGGAGCTCAATTGTGTTCCTAGTGTTCTAAAAAACATCTTTGATCATTTGAACTGATAGAAAAGATGTTGTGGAACTCTCAAACATGAATATTGTTTATAAAATTCTCCATATAGGAATTAGATTCCTATGTAGGGATAAGTTGTCCAAGATTCAGTTGTGGTAGACTGATGAGGAGCTTAGATATTTGACATCTCCTACGTCTTTGCTGTAAGCAGTATGAGAATGTTGTTTAGTGCACTGAACCCGATGTTGCTTATGCTTTTTAAGCATAACAACGAATATCGAGTATGCACCGACTAGGCAACAGACAACTGTTGAAGGGTTATATTTATTACCTAAATAAGGGTTAAAGAAGAGCTTTTAACGCACATTATGGAGAATTGGTTTTGGAAGGCTATAGCGATAGTAGCTTCCAGTATCATATGAATAATATTTAAAAAACGAGCGTACATTCAAGCTTTAATGATGAAGTGGTTATATTGGAAGGTTTCAAATGGAATACCAGAACGAACTTCATCAGGACAAATTGAATATATGGAAACTTTAAAAATTATGTTGAAAAATGGTTAGGATTGAAAAATGACACCCGATCGTTGGTTGTGCTACCTAGCATAGCCACACCAGTGGTCACCTTGGAGGATAACAACTAGGTTATGTCACAAGGTAAAAGGCCTGAGATCTCATCACGGGTCCAAGGAAAAATCTTAGACACCATCATCTGCTTGGAGCAATGATAGAAAGAGGTAATGTGCGATTGGACCGCAGGATCGGTAGAAACTACAATAGACCCAAAAGAGTTAACTGGTATCACAGTTTGTTCATAATCAGATTAATGAGAAAACATGGATAATTGACTTTAAGGTCAACTAGAAAATTGTTTGAATATGTGACTAAAAGCCAATTACATTTGCAGTTTTTGGGAACTATTCAAGCAATATTGTCATGACGAATATGATACGTACTTATCTTTGGCACATGTGTCTGTTGTGCTTGCCAAATTACATCAAGAACTACTTTGACATCATAACAGATGCCCACAGACCACCTAATAATCCATGTAGTTGGATTGTGCATTGGATGGCGGCTAAGAACCCAACTTCTGAGGGTTGGTCTAAAATGTTCTAACTTGAGGGCCTCGAAACTGCGCATCGAGAGTCCTACTGAGACTTGCACTGAGTATTGCATTCATTGGATGAGTGCCGTATTTCATCGGCGACAGACGTTAGACGTCTATACAATTTCAGTGGGTTAGTTGACAAGATGGTCAACTGACTGAACTGACTCGCGGGGATCTTCATATGAAAGCCTTAGAGGCTTGACCAACATGACTTGAGTCCCCAACTTCTATAGTATGAGAGTAGTCTTCAGACTTGAGGAATCACGGCAGTCATGTGCATATGATGACTGTATCTTGGATCTGTGCGAGAGGTAATTGCGTCATAGATGTGATCATCATAAGCCTTGTTCAGTGCAGTAGACGTATATAGCAAAGACGATGAGTTCCAAGAAGAGGATCCGTCACCTATTAGTATGTGATAGAGGTATCTCCTATGAACTTGGAGATGCTTTCACGCTTTATGAATCTGTGGCCACAATCGTTGCTCGAATAAAAAAAGGAGGTTCCTATGTCGAGAAACTTGACATAAAGCAATCTCAAGTATTAAGCATAGATGCGTAGTCCATGATGCCTAGACTAAGGCCTGGAGATGGTAAACAGAAGGATCATACCCGTATGGACTCGATAGCCTAAATGTTCACATGGTAATTCAGTTAGTCTCTGGTGTCATGAACCATTGCTAGACGGCCACCCATTTACGGGCTTTCTTGATTAATAGTTAACAAAAATTATTGATTAAATTGAAATAGTGTTAGACACTAACCCTAGTCTTGCTGAAAGGTGAACCTAAAAAGTCACACACAAATCACCGGAAAGGAATAAGGAATTAATTTAAAATTAATTGCACAAGTAATTAGATTACTTACGAAGAGAGATCCATTGAATAGAAAAACATGTTTAGAAGGAGTCTTTTAGGAGGACTTGTTGAAAGATATCCTTCAGGGGGACGTGTTTTGAGGGAGTCCTTGAAGAGGACTTATTAGAGGATGTCTTCTAGAAAGATATGTTTAGAGGGGGTCCGTTAGAAGGACTTGTTGAAGGATGTCTTTGGGGGGAACATGTTTAGAGGGAGTCCTTCAGGAGGACTTACTGGAGGATTCTTTGAACCCGAAGGGGATGCCCTTCTTCAAGCAGTGTATTTCTTGAGGTTATGTATGTTCCAAGGACATGACGTGATAGTGGACGCCCTTCAAGGTCCTCTAACTCATACGCTCCTCGTCCTATTACTCCCATAACTTCAAAGGGTCCTTCCCAAGTGTTGTCTAATTTTTCCACTAGTTTCAATGTCCATCCTTCTTAATACTAGATCTTCGAGTTGGAAACTTCTTATGTTTACTCTTCTATTATGGGCCTTAATCATGGTATTCTTGTATCTTTGAATGCGAATGAAAGCTTTCTCTCTCAATTCTTTAATAAGATCCAGATTTTCATTTAACAACTCCGTATTGTTTTATTCAAAGAAATGTAAAATTCTATGAGAGGGTACGCCGAATTCTGCAGGGATGATTGCCTCAGTTCTATAAACCATTGTAAAGGGATTTCTCCCATAGACCTTCCGGGGGTTGTGTGATATGCCCATAGGACACTAGTTAACTCTTCTATCCAATTTTCAGCAATATGTTCTAATCTTCTCTTGATTCCTTAAACGAGGATTCAATTGGACTAGGGTTGTGCTACTGATATGAATCTTTGTTGGATGTGTAGTCCTTTACACAAATCTTGTATTTTTTAACCTTGGAACTGTCGGCCATTGTCTGAGATTATCTCTCGTGGTAGTCCAAAACAACAGATAATATTCTTCCATATAAATTTCTTCAGGCATGTGGCCTGGATTCTACCCATTTGGTGAAGTAGTCGATGGCTATTAGCAAAAATTTGCTTTAACCGAGAGCTAGGGGGAAAAGCCCTACAATATCTATTCCCCATTGTGCGAAGGGACATGGTGACAGCATAGTTGTGAGGGGTTCCGCAGGTTGATGTATGAGGGAGGAGTTCTTCTAGCACGTCTCACATTTCCTCACCAGTTGTCGTACGTCTTGCTTCATGGAAGGCTAGAAGTATCCCGCTCGTAATGCTTTATTAGCGAGGATTCATGTTCTTGCATGCGCTTCACAACAGCCACTATGTATTTCTTTAATAGTATGTATTCCTTCTTGCTACGACAAACACCGGAGTAGAGGGTGTGTCAAAGATTTCATGTAGAAGACCCCCTCCTTGTAGCAGGAAACGAGAAGCTCGGGCCCTGAGTCTTGCTGCCTCCCACCTATTATCTGGAAGGCATCCCTCTTCAAGCTATTGGATAATAGGTGTCCTCCAATCTCCTGCAGAGGATATTTCTTGAATATTAGTTGGAGCTCTGGTTCTGGGAAGATATTGTATGTTAATGTGCCTCGTCTGACAATCTTCTAAAGCACTAGCCAACTTGGAAAGGCAATCTTCTTTGACATTTTGTTCCGTTGGGAATAATCTGAAAGCTTTCAAATCCTATCTTTAACTCCGCTATCTGTTGTAGATATTTTATTATTTTTTCTTCCTTAGCTTCATATGAGCCCTCTACTTGTTTGACTATTAGTTGCGAATCTGAATAAGCTATTAAGTGCCTAACTCCCACTTCATGCGTCATTCTAAGACCTGTTACAAGTACCTCGTATTTGAACTCATTGTTGGAGGCCCTAAACTCGAACTTAAAGGCAAATTCTAAATTCTCTCCTTGACGTGAAGTGTGACTATGGCTGCACCATTACCCTGAATTGTGGATGACCCATCTATATGCAATAGCCATTTTTCAGCTTGGGGAGCGTCTTCTTCAGACGTTCCTACTGTCTCAGAGTCGAAGTCGGCTGAAGCGTGGGTCTTGATGGTAGTTCGGGGTAGGTAAAAGATATCATACTCACTTAATTCTACTACATATTTTACCAGTTTCCTGATGTATTTGGCTTACCCAGTGTTTACTTTAGAGGCAGATTGGTTTTTGCTCCAATGGGATGCGAGAGAAAATATGGTCATAGTCTTTAGTAGTGATGACGAGTGCGAGGGCTATTTTTTCGATAAAGGTGTATCGTCCTTCCACTCCATTGAGTACTTTGCTGATGTAATAAATCGACATTTATTTTCCATTATCTTCTTGAATGAGGACGAAGCTGATAGCTTGGGGGTAGCTGATACGTACACATAAAGAGTATCCCCTGGAGATGGTTTCACTAGTAAAAGGGGTCCCGCTAAATATCTTTTAAGCTCTTCAAAGGCTTGTGGACCCACATTGTCCCACTCAAAATTCTTTGCCTTCCATAGGACTTTGAAAAAGGGTTACCGACTTGGTGATAAAACGAATGAGTGCCGCCACTCTCCCAGTTAGTCTTTGTTCTTCATTAGTGTTGGAGGGGACCTTCATGTCCAGAATGGCTTTGATCTTGAGGGGGTTAGCCTCGATCCCTCATTGGGTGACAATATGAGGAAGTGTCCCTCTTTTACTCCAAAGGTGCATTTTTCAGGATTGAGCTTTGGTCTTTGGTCGATAGTTCCTCAAAACAGAGAAAATGTTTCTTCTAAGTTTACAACTTGGTCTTTGGTCTCTTTACTTTTTACTAGCATGTTGTCCATGTACACTTCGACGTTCCTTCCAATTTGTGAATGAACATTTTATCTACCAAACGTTGGAGATGGCTCCGGCATTCTTTAGACTAAATGGCATGGCCACGTAACAAACTGTTCCCGCGGAAGTGATGAAACTGACTCTTTAAAAATCTTCTAGGGCTAACATTATTTGCTGATATCCTTTGAATGCATCCATCACGCTTAACAATCAACATCCTAATGTGAAATCCACCAGTTGATCAATTCGAGTTAAAGGATAAAAATTCTTAGGGCACGTCTTGTTGAGGTCCCTGAAGTCAATGCACATTCTCCATTTTCCCCCTAGTTTGGGTACTAATACGATATTGGATAGTCATTCGGGAAATTGTATATTTTCAATGTGTCCTGCCGCCAATAATTTGTCGACTTCAATTTGGATTATTCTATTTTTTCAGGCCCAAAGTACCTCTTTTTTTATTTCATCAGCTTCATGTTGGTATCTATATTGAGATGGTGACTTATGATGTTAAGATTGATCCCTTCTAAGTCTTGGGGGGTCCATCAAAGATGTCTACATTGCGACGCAAGCACTGAATTATTTCTTCATGTATTGCATCCTCAATCTGAGAATCGATTCGTGTAAAGTTTTTGGGATCTCTTGGTACAAGTTCAACATTCATTAATTCCTCAGCCGGCTGAACCTTGGGGGACGCCCCTCATTTTTTTTATCTTCTACAATCCTCTTCTCACGTTTGCTTGGGGGAGCATCCTTAGGCATCTCATCCTTGTTCCTTTTTTGCCCTTTGTGTACAGCTTCAACATAACATTAGCAAGATTAGAGGAGATCTCTTATGCTTCTCCTACACCTCCAAGTGTAGGGGATTTGATTTTCATATGATAAGTGGAAATTACAGTTAGAAAAGCATTGAGGGTGGGTCTCCCCAAAATGATGTTGTAGGCTGAGGGGGTATCTACTACTAAAAATTTCAACAGGCACACTTTTCAAGAGGTTCCAGCACCTACAGTCAATGGGAGTGACACCATCCCTCCCGGGTGGACTACCTCTCCCGCGAAATAGTACAAGGAGGTGTTCACTTTTTCCAGAGGGTGTCCCCCAACTGCATCTGATCATATACTATTCCGAACAATATATCTGCAGGACTTCCCGAATTTATGAAGATGTGTTCTACTTCATAGTTGGCTAATAATGTCGTGATGACCAGAGCATCGTTATGAGAGCTTTTGGGACCCGAGCGTTCTGCCTTTTTGAACTGAATGAGGGCGGTGTCCTCCATCGCTCCGACATCCCATATCTGTTTTATAGTTATGCCATGTGCCACTCTGACTTGAGCTTTTCTAACATGATTGGAGTTGCCTCCACTTGGACCCCCTGCAAATTGTATAACTCCTTTATGGGTTGTTAGCCTCCCCAAATGCACTTCTATGCTCTTCGTTTGGTGAAGACTCGGGATTGAAAATCTTCACTTCTTTCCCTTTATCTGTTTCTTGCTTTTGATAGGACCCTGTTCCTTGAGCTTTCTCTCAATAGACGTACTCCTACAAATCTCCACTTTGGATAAGCCTTTCAATCTCTTTCTTCAGATGATAGCAGTATTTAGTAGTGGGACCATAATCATTATGGAAACGACAAAATTTGTTTGATTTTAGGACATTGGGGTTCGCTCTCCATGACTTGGGGCGAGCTAGTAGGTCTTTCTCTTCGAACGCCATATGGGCTTGAGTGATAGGTACCATTAAGGGGGTATATACTGCATTAACCCTTTAGAGGAGTGCCTTCTTATCCCGAAAATCAATTTGGGGCTTCTTAGAGGGGGCCTCCTCCAGTATTTTTTTCCATTTTTCTCCACGACTCTCGTTTTGGCAGCCTAAGCGTCCTCCATGTTGATATGTTTCGTCGCACGAGAAGAAGTCCCCATCCAAGAGTCCTTCTAAGAAAGCACTGGCGTTTACCTCTTGCGCGGCGAAGGGTACCTCCAACCCTACAGCACTGAACCTCTGCAAGTACTCCTTCAATAGTTCGTTGTCATTTTGACGTACAGTGAAAAGGTTGAGCTCCGTCTTTTGAAGCTTCCGACTGCTAGCAAATTGTTGGAAAAAGAAATTCTTGGATATTTTCTATCGTTTCCGCAAGCAACTGATTCAACCATTGATGTGCGGCCTTGGCAAAGGTGGTGACAAAAACACAATATTTGATTGTATCGGTATACCTATGTAGAAGAGCCGCATTCTCAAAATGTGAGAGATGTTCTTGAGGATCAGTCGTCCCATCATATTTAGCGATAGCCAGGGTAGGATAATTCACTAGGAGTTCATCTACCATCATTGCATCCGTGAAGGGGACACCCTGTTGTTCATCTTTAGGGACCCCTGCAATCTGGTGTTAGACGTCTTGAAGACTCTTCTGGAGGCATTTCAGTTGGTCTAGCCATTTCCAGGGGACCTCCTAGGGCACCGCTGGAAGGAGCCCCTATTTCTCAATCAGTGGTGTTATGGATACGGGAACGTCTCCATCAGCTAGACTTCCTTCTACTCCTTCTTCAGGGATGCTTGCTTCCATTGCGGGGGTTGAGTGGGTAGGAACAAGCACTGCCATTTGCTCACAAATTGCTACTACGACCACCTGCTGAATTGCAGCTATTCACTTGCGTGTGTCCGAAGAGGTGCTTCGTCTTGGAGGATCAAGCATAGGATCCACCACCTTGGGGGGTGGCATTGGCGCAGTAAGGTTAGAGCATATCCTCCACCAATCGGAGTCAAAGAGGTTCTTGCAACGACCTGCAAGGGCTAATTGTTGCCAGGTGTCTCCATGGCATTTTGCTTGTTTGCAAGGTTGCTAGGGGTTTCTATGTAATTTACGTCTTTAACTCAAATTTTCCATAGACGACACCACTTGATGCATGCGATTTTAGCACGGGATGCCACGAGCTTGGACCTTAATAATGGACTTAGCCTGGTAAGCAAAAGATCTTGAAAAAACGGAACCTGCAGAACAACACGTTAGCACTCTGATACCCAAGTTAGTCTCAAATTTAGGAATAAATAATTGTAAAATAAATTGTAAGGAGAAATTGAGATACAAGAACAAATTCTTGAGAAAATTATGGTCAAGTTGATAGCTACAGCAAGAGCAGAAAGCAATTTTCCAAATTTTGGAAGGTGGCCCATTTGGGGACTCTACTTGTATTTATAGAGGGGTATCCTCCTTCGTTGGGACTCTATATATTACCTGTATTTCCGGAAAAGGGGGTAAGGTATCAATGGATAAGGCATGATTTGATCGTATCTATTGTAGATCAGTACACAACAACACGTGTTTGCTTGGGGGAGGCCTCCTTTCACGTGAGGTCTCCTATTCTGTAGGTAGTCCTTCTAGGTCAAGGAGTTCTGAGTCTTGGTGCACCTTCCTTCTCCTAGGTTGTATTAACTGGGCCTTGAAGGCAGACGTGTGGTCTGGCAACCGTTCTTACTGGGCCCCCTCTTGGGCCGAGTCTGGGAATCTTCTGATGGGCTACTGTCCTTATGGGCTGATAGGCTTGGTTTGGGCTTCATAACCTCTTTTAGGCCAAGTGCTCTAAGACCGCACACAGCAATATCGTAAAGTAGATTTTTAATTTTATTCCTATAAAATAATTATTTTTTACAATATCAATCTTTCATTAACATATTTCTTCTCTTTTTTTTTGTTTCAATTTTGGTAATTCTGAGTATTTTAGTAAAATACAAAAATTAGTGGCGGGTCATACAATTAATTTTTTCTCTCGTATGAGAGTTCTTTCAGGTTTTTATTTTTTATGTTGGACTCTTTCTACAATGTTCCTGCCCTCGAAAGTTCTCACTGTTAACGCTCATACGTCTAATAATTTTTCATAATTTTGGTTTTGTGGGCTGTTAATACTCTTCTATCTTCTATAATCTGGAATTGATTTTTGCTCCCAAGTTCTCTCCTCCTTTTTCCCTTTCTCAAGTTTAGTTTTTTCTATTCTCTTTTATTTCCTACTCTGCTACTAATCTAGTCTTCTCTGGTGATTGCCAAAATATGTATATTTTAATTAGCAGGTGCACTAGCTATTAAATAATATATAAATATCGATTTCACGAGAATTTGAATGAAATAATTACCAAAACTATGACCAAACTGGGACTATTTGAATAATCGAGAATCAATGGATGGATTATAACTATGAAAAATAACTATTAACTAAAATAAATAAAATAAATGTGTTGGAGGAGATTTGATAATGAGCAAAATGCTAAGGCTATAGATACACCTATTTGATCCAATGAATGCGAAATTTAATAGATTAATCTAACAAGCAAGTGTTTTCATATACTGAGATTTTTCTCAACTTAATTTGATATACTCTCTCGAGCTATACCAAACCTATTATTATCAAGAAAATAGTGGATCTCTCCAATCTAAAATTCATGACAATAATGCATTAAAATTTGGGAAAAACCTACAGAACCACATGAATCATGTCTATGTGTGTCAATATATCATTCATATCACACTACAAATTACCCTATCCACTATGTTGAATTCCTTTCCAATTCATCAATGTGATTAATTCAATCTAAGAGATGGACAGACTCTCAAATCATAAGAACAAGCACAATAATTTGCAGATACATAAAAACAAAGCAGTTGATTAATCTGATAAAAATACTTAGAACATTGTCTCAATTGGGCTTCCCAAAAGCCTTAGCAAAAATTAAATTAGTTCATCCTATCTAATCAAACAAAAAGGAGAAAAATATCGAATAACTCATGGAGTCAAAAGTTGGGCATAAACGGTCTGCCACTCCGGCGCCGAATCTCGCTCCTCCACTCGTCTTCTTCCTCATATTTTTCAGAATTCTTTAGCAAAAATGTTCTTTTCTCTTGCCCCTTTCTTCCATTTATGCTAGTTTATCAATATGATATGAGGGACAAGGAATCTGCCTACAATTAACACTTCTTTTCTTTCCTTTTTAGTTCTATTTCTACCAAACTTCTCAAAATAGTTTATCAATATACTAATAATAATAATATTCTCTTTTGCATACTTTAGTTTTTAGTTAAGGCTATTCATTAGATGAAAAATTTAAAAGTAAAAAAGGTGAAATGCGAGTATTATGTAAATATATATAGGGGAAATGACAGATTTAGTCCCGTAGAATAAGGTAGTTCTCACTTTCGGTCCCCTGCTTTTTGGAGCCAACAGTTTTAGTCCATTAATTTTATGATATTAACACATTTAGTCCCATTTCATCTCGAAATCGTAAAAGAACAACCAGCTTGCTAGAATGGTATCAGAGCCTAGGTTTATTGAAGAAATATATGATTATATTACATTTTGATATTATCCACTAATGGAGGAGACTTTTCAAGATAATATGGAACCGAACGAAAGTTCGAGTCACTGTGAGAACAGGGAATATTTCCAGACTCTGGAAATACAAAGAAGAGAATTTCTCATGGAAATTCTTGACAAATGTGATAATGGTCCTAAGAGGATTGACCCGAAGCTTCTCATGCCAGAGGAAAAACTAGAATGGCTGAGAAATTTTGAAGTTCGACAAGTACTACCAGGAAATGCAGTGAGACGTCTACATTCCACTGAAGTCCATGGTAGAATCCCAGCCAGGAGAAACGGAACGGGTAATACATAATTTCAGTTCAAAAAATTATGACTGATTGGAAAGAGCTCGAGCCAGATACATCAAAGATCTCCCAAGATCTGAGGGAGATACAAAAGACGGTTCAAGACTATGGACATAGGTTAATACATATACCTATGAAAATAGAATCTTTGAGCGAAAAGGTGTACGAGGTCCTTAAGATCCTTCCCGATCAACACAAGGGTCTCACAGATCTGAAGGCCGAAATCACAGATCTGAAGAAAAACCAATGAGAGAGCCCTGAGACCTCTAGATCCAGACAGGAGAGAATCAGGGACGCCCTCGGAATAGTACCTCTTCTACACCAGAAGGGGAAGGCCATGGAGATTCCAAAGCCAAAGACAAGAGAAGATCTGATTATTGCATCTATCAAATCTATAAAATAATGGAGATAACAAGAGCAGATCTTTCAGATCTACAAGAACTAGCGGAATTCTTTTTCCCAACTCGGGATCGTGGATTTAGTCAATATCCAAACAAATGAGATCACTCCAGCACTACCACAACCGGAAGGAAGTACATGTTCTAATGATCCTCCACAGGATCAACCGATGAGGGAGAGTGCAGATTTCCACACTAATGCTACACCAACATTTGTGGGAACCAGATTAAAGGAAAATCCAGGAAGAAATCCAAAGAGAGTGCCGGAGAATACACCTTGGGCAAGGACCATGCTCCAGCCCTTACATCCATACGGCGCTATACTAAACCTGGATATTATCGATTTCCAAAATACCGAGAAATTGATAGACGAATGGGTTGCATCAATCAAGATAGCAGCAACTACCCTGGAGCTCGACATAGAAAATTTCATAAAGCTTGTGGAGTTGAGCTTGGAGGGATCTGTAAAAATCGGATGGATAATACCCCAGAAGATATCAAAGCCAGCATCCTTGCCGGAGATTCGAAAGGCGCGATAGCTGACCGGCTAGGAAGGCTCATCAAGATACACTTCATCGGAGACGGATATTTCGAAGGAAGTAGGGCAGAAAAAGCTAGGGAATATGCACAAGCTCTTTTCAGCCTCGAATTAAGAAGTATTTGCGCAGTAGATGAATATATCTATTGGTTCCGCAAGTATTTCTTCCAAAGCGGAGTAGCAACAGAAGTAGCAGCTCCAATGTTCTTCGCAAAAATATGCAGTCCATGGAGGGAAATGTTGATCCAATCATACAAAGTACCTGAAGGACAGCTGGATTCAGTTGCGCGAAGAATGTCTTTCCTTAAAGACAAGTTGAAGGATTGGTGTTATCAAGCATCTATCCAGAAGAACATGAAAAGACTGAGAGGTAAAATTAAACGAGCCCCTCTCTGTTGTGATAACAATGATTTTCCAACTATTATAGGAGAATCAAGTGAGCCAAAGAAAAGGAAGAAGCAGAATAGTGACTCCTACACTAGGAGTTCCAGAAGAACCTTTTTCCGACGGAGATCATGGTGGTCCAAGTCCAAAGCCAGAACATACAAAGCTGGACAAAGAACAGGACCAACAAGGGCTTCATCCCAAGGATCGAGACGAACAGATGCAAGATCCACCGGAAGAACCCCTACAAGAAGAACTTCCAGACGGGCCCATACCCGAGCCAATGAAAGTTTTAAAGATTGCAATTGCTGGACTTGCGGTGCAAAAGGACATATATCTCCCGATTGTCCGCAGAAACGTGTCGAATTAAGAAAATTTGAAGCCACGAATGACATCCTAGATGTCGTTTACTATGGTGACTTGGTCCCCATCTACCAATCCGAAGATCTTCCTTCAGACGAAAGCGTCTATGAGGGGGAAATAGAGACTGATTCGGATGGATCTTCAACCGAGTCAGAATAACTACAATGAAGGAGATAGGCTTCAAACCTCCGAAAGCCTATCAGGATTCTTTTCCAGAATGACGGTGTCAAACAAAACCATGGAAAGAATCATGCGGCAAGATTCCAACCTCAGCCCATATGATGGATTTAGGATTGGAGGAATTGGAAAAGTCCTGAACCAGATAGGACTAAACCAAAGGAAGCATCACATAATCTACAAAGTAAGTTCAGGTGAGTTTGCTATACCTATGGAACTTACTGGTAATGTGATGGAAATGCAGTTAATTCCTAAAGAAGAAATTCTTGAAGAATTGAGTAAGCTTAGAGAAGAAGTAGCCATTACTATGAAATGGATCCACATAGGAACTATTGAAGTAGTAATAAAAGCAACTTTTAAGGAAGGGATTGATTCAGAAATACATTTATCAATAATGGATAGAAGAATCAATAATTTAAGAGATGGTTGTCTTGGAACAATGATAGGTAACTTGTATGCAGGAAAACTGATGTTTGACATACATCCTAGGATTGCATACAACCTAGCAGACCAAGATTTTAGTAGAGTCTTAACCCTTCATCAAGTTTTTAAAAGAAAAGATCTAATGAGAGAAAGAAATAGACCGTATTCTATAACTTATAGAATTGCATATGCCTTTTCCAATACGCATCATTCAGATTTGTTTCTTAGGAAAGAGTATATTGAGATTCCTAGAATTTTCAAAGAGTTCACCAAGGTCATGACACCAGATCCTATTAGGATACCTAGAATAGGCGGTGTTGATATCATCATAAAAGATCACCCAGTTTTAGATAAAACACTTTGCTCTAGAACTGATTTCAGTAGTCGAATGTCCTTTTCGGAAGATAGGATTACAGGCTATAAAGGAAATGAGAAAGAATTATTAAAAGCTTTAACTCCTCAAGAGATTAGGGTAGATAACGTAAAACTTAGATGCCCTGAAGGATGGAAAGAAATACAAGTTATATTTGACATCACTAAGAAAGAAATTTTTTTCCCTTGTGATGACTTATATCATTTGCAACAACCTGTTGTTGGAAGATATGAAGGCATGTTAGAAATAGCAGGCCATGAAATTTTAGTTGCAGGAGTTGCAGGAAGAGAAAATGGGAGTATGACTTTGGGGTTAAGTTTTCTCGAAGATCATAAACCATGGGGAAGAAAAGGTAACGAAATGGAATTTAGTCTTGATGGTGTCACCATAAGGATTGAATGACGAGTCCTTTTTCTATATACATATCTGTTGGTATGTTGTATGATCAATATAAGACGGAGTATTTTGCAGCTTATATTGATTCAGGATCAGGTATTTGCACGGCAAAACCTAGAGTTTTCCCTAGGGAAGCAAGGGAACCTTACCCGTCATTGCAGGAAGGGATTTTTCACAAAAAATCCTGATACTCAATAAGGGAATACGAGAAGCCAAGATCATGATTGGAGGAGCATTTGGATCACCCTGGTTTAGGGTAAAAACACCTCCTATTTACTTCATGATACGGGTGTCGATATCTTGCTAGGTAACAATTTCATTCAAACATTTGCAAAATATATGCAGGATAATCAAAGGAATCTGTTAATCTTTACTACTAACTGTGGTAGTGAGATACAGGTGTTGCGAAGAGAAAAGGCATTCAATAGGATAATGCCAATAAATTTTTGCAGCAAACGTGGTGATTTTGATGCCAAATTAACTCATCCAAAAATGCAGGATAAGAGGAAATTTGGTAAGGTCCTTTTGTCTTTCAGGCAACAGGGACTCATAGACAGCGATAGCTTCTATAAGGAATCCGAGCAGGAAATCCTAAACCTTAAAGAAGTACTACTAGGAATGAAAGCACTCGACATCAGCGAAGAGAGCAGGCTTTCTCTTGAGAATGTCAAGAGGTTTATCCAGAGGAACTTCAGTGAAAATCCTCTGGCTTGGTGGGATAGGAACAAGATCGAAGCTACTCTTAAAGTCAAAGACGAATGCAAATACGAGCATGTTCGATACAAGCCTATCCAGATGAACATGGAGGATAAGAAGGATATGCAAATGATAATCAAAGAGCATATCAGTCTTGGACTTATTGAACCTGGAATCTCTACCTACAGTAGCCCTGGATTTTTGGTAAGAAACCATGGCGAAATCAAGAGAGGTAAACCCAGGTTGGTTATTAACTATCAAGGTATTAATAAGATATTAGAATTTGATGGTTATTACATTCCTAGTACAGAACACTTAATTGATTGCATTAAAGGAGCAAAAGTATTTTCGAAATTCGATTGCAAATCTGGGTTTTATCAGATTAAGATGTAGAATGAATCAAAGAAATTTACTGCATTCTCCACACCACAGGGACAGTATATCTGGAATGTGCTTCCAATGGGTTTAGCTAATGCATCCCAGATATATCAAAGAAAAATGGATAATCTTTTCAAAGATTATTTTGAGTTCATGTTTGTCTAGATTGACGACATACTAATTGCATCCAAAAATATGAAAGAGCATATTAAACACCTTGAAATATTTTCCGATGAATGCTATAAAGAAGGTTTAGTACTTTCTAAAAAGAAAGCCACTATTGCAGTCAATAAGATTGAATTTTTAGGAATCCTTATTGACGAAGCAGGAATTGAGCTGCAGGACCATATTGTGGAAAAAATCCGCAATTTTCCAGATGTACTCAAAGACAAGAAGCAATTGCAAAGCTTCTTGGGAGTTGTTAATTTTGCAGGAATCTTCATTAAGGATCTTGCAAGATACAGAAAGGATTTCCGACTACTCCTGAAAGAAACGGAGAGTTCAAAGTGAAAATGGGAAGAAATCCACACAAAAAGGGTTCGTGAGCTAAAACAAGTTTGCAGTAACCTTCCAAAGCTTGCTATACTGCAAGACGGGGATGAATTGGTAGTCTACACAGATGCCAATGATTACAGATGGGCGACAGTACTCATGAAGAAGACAACTACAGGGGAGGAACCCTGTAGATATAGCGGAGGGTTGTTCTCAGAACAACAAGCCAAAGTTTGGCACATAAATGAGAAAGAATTCTTTGCGGTTTGGAAGGCTTTCAAAAAATGGCCTTTATTTTTACTTGCTAAAAAATTTACTTTAAAAGTTGATAATACTAATGTTAAGGCTTTCTTAAAGAATAAATTAGAATCAAAAATAGAGAAAGCTTATCAGATGCTTAAAAAATAAATTAGAATCAAAAATAGAGAAAGCTCGTATTATCAGATGGCAAGCTGAATGCCAATATTATTGTTATAATATTGTCGTTATAAAATCTCATGAGAATGTTCTTGCAGATTTCCTGACAAGAGATGGAGGTATCTGAAGCAAACTCCATCATGCTGAGACTCAGGCACCTTCGGAAAAATCTCGAGGAGCTTGACAGAAAGTTCGGACAACTAGCAGTCAATGCCCAAGTTGCCGGACCAATCCAAAGAGCCGATCTAGACACAGTTCAGGTCGCAATAAGAAGTTCCTTACTAGCATCCACTTCGCTATGGAACGACCTACGAGAACCAATTCGGAAGGCGTCACCTTCGGGGATGACTCACGAGTTGAGGGAGCATGACCCAAAACATGCCTTTAGAGTACAGGGCTCTACACCTGTAGTGTCGGATTCAAGTACCGATTGCACAAGGCCATCACCAGACTCTGGTGAAACGGCAACAATTGAATCACAGGAAGTGCAAACTCCTGTAGGTTCAAGTCAACCCAGCACCTCAGGGGTTAAAGAGGGAGAGATTAGCCTTAGGCCAATGACAGGCACCTCTAAGGCTAATACTAACGAAGTAATATCTTCTTCGGCTTGGCAGGATTATCAATGTATGTGGGAAAAATAATTTCCCGCAAAGGAGTCAATCCAGGCAAGACCATTATAGAAACGTCCGGAAAATATAACAGAGTCTGGATGTTAGAAAGGTCTAAACCAGAAGAGGTCAGAGAATGGTATGATTTTGGAGCCCTTGCTTCAGTTCATACTATGTCACCGAGTTTTTCGGAACTCTCAAAACTTCCGGAGTGGATTAGTGAGGGCGGTCTTTGATTCATGGCAAAACAACCCCCACTTGAAAAGAGGCGATGTTCTGGAGATAAAATTTGTTTCAGTAGCTCCAGAAACTGCAGACAAGGGGTCTCATCCAGGATTCCATTTCATGAAGCTGCAGAGGCCAAATATGGTAGCTTTCAACAAAATCAAAACTGCCTCAAGAGAAGCTCCCTTGGTATCAGCAATTAGCGAAGATAGTATCTCTACCAGGAGAGCTTGGGGACTATGGGTCTGTCTCACAGAGATGGACAAAGTCAAGTATCCATTCAATATTTTCTCAAACAAAATGAATGGATCATTCTTGTTAAATTCCATGACAGGAAAAAGCACGGAGTTTGCTGAAAGCCTATTCGAAAAGAAGAGGATGTTAAACTGGGAAAATAAGCTGCCGGCAACCGAAACCACAAGGATGAAGACGTGCAATATGTTGCATGTTGGCAAATGGCATAACCATTTGTGCCCTTGCTGCGAGAAACAAGAAAAGCCCCAGTTCGGGACAAAGATTCCGGTCACGAAAAATAAACCCGAACCAGACCAAGATAAGGAAAAGAGAAAAATTTTTACCAAGAGAAGTAAAAGTTAAACGATGTAAAAATCGAGAGGATAAGACTGTCGGCAGAAGATAATAAAAGCCAACAGTCAACAAAGCAGCCAGCTGGAAATCATGTGACCGACAAACCATTATGACGGAAATCACAAGGCGATGACGAATGCAATGACGTCATCATCAAAACAAGTTTGGAGTCCGAATTTGAAGTCCGCGGACGCCTATAAATAAAGATGCAAGGAAGCAGAAGGGGATCATCAGAAGAACTTCTCCTACTCTTCAAAGCATTAGAATTTTGAGTCATTTTTCTGTAATATTTCAAATTTTCAGTTTATGGGGGTTTCCCCAACAAGTCAAGTCCTCTACACAGTTTATGGGGGTTTCCCCAACAAGTCAAGTCCTCTACACCATGAGAGGCTAAATAGTTGTTTCCTCCAATGGAGGAATAATATCTATGTAATATTTTCTATATTTTTTCAATAAAAGTTAGGCTTCTGTTCAGCTTGTTATCCAAAATTCTATTAAGAACCTGTATTGGAATCCCTTTCACACCCTAAGGTAGGAAACGAAATAGGGTTGTGCTGTTTTGTTACTGAAGGAGCCAATTTCCTGCGAACCATCTGCTGCGGTAGTGTGGTTGGAAGAAGTCCGTAAAACCGAGGACTTGGAATACCCGGAAACAAAGCGGTCAAAAATAAGGTATGAATTTATGGAGTTTTAATTTATTTCGGAAGCATGTTGGGCCTATTCCTAGGCATGAGGTGTAAATACAAATTACAAAGAAAGGTGATTATAGGATCAACAATGTTAAAATTTGGAAACCAGGGGACCATAACTGTCGACCATGAAAAGCGTGGGACTAGAAGTGATAATGGCCTTATCTAACGGGACCAAAAATGCAATTTTGCCATATATATATATGTACATATATTTATGTGGTGTGCTCGGATTATTGGTTATTTGGTGAAATGCGAGTTGTTGTGACTTTCGATGGAGGATTGGGCTTGGGAAATAATTTAGTTGTACTGTATTTGTTCAATCTCCTAATGAATTATGTTATGGTCGTGTATTGTTTATGTTTGTTCAGTATGGTGTTTGTATTTCTTGAAATTTTAGCTTGTATTTGTTTGATTTCGTGCAGTATGGTTGTTGTAACGATGGTATGCGACGGTGTTGTGTTGGTTGGCTATTTGTTTGGTGGATCTCATTGGTAAAGTTTGTCTCATGCATTGTACTTTTTGGTATCCGTTTTCACTTTGTGTGGTGACTCTTGTGTTTGGTGGTGGTTGTTAGACCAGACTACACTAGCCGGTGGCTATGCATCCCATTTATTGGTAGATCAACAAATCCATGTTGATTCATAGTTGATTTTTGGTGAACTAGTTTCCTACATGTTTTCTGTGCTTGGTTTTCAAGGGGATGCTACTTAATTGCTTCTGATTGGCAGTTTACCATCAGGGTTGCTAAGATATTTAGCATTTATAGCTATACTGTAAAGTAAATTGTATCTATATGAAATTCCATTGTAGTGTTGTATATTGTTTTCGATTAATACTTGTTATCTATCATTCTTTTCTTTATTTTAGTATCAATTATTTTGATGTTGACAAAAATGACACATGGCATTTGGTATTCTGTTGTGTTATAATTGGGATCATGAAGCTAGTTCCCCTGGATCGAGTCAGTTCCATACTAACAGTAAAAACTTTGATATCGATGTTGACAATCATCAAAATCCAAAGAATTATGTTGTATGGAACGTGAATATGAATTCTCATATCTATCCGAAATATGTTGTTAGTTTTAAGAGGACTTTTGATGTTGAAGGTAGTAGTTTGCCCTTGCATTTAAAATTCTCTTATCTTAGTATATGCTGAAATCTTCTTCTAATTAAGTTACTTAATGGGGTAATAGTTTGCCCTTGTATTTAACACTTAAGAAAACTTGACCGAAACATAGGTCTAAACCCATGCATTTTTGTGGTAAATTTTCTAAGCGTAATAATAACTACAAGTTAGTATGAAAGAAAAACAAACATTATTTAATAAAACCGTGTAAAAAAATTAAATTTTAAACGTTCTCAAAATTCCACGAAACTTGACCTAAAAGTAAGTCTAAACCTATGCATTTTTAAGGTAAATATTCTAAACGTAATAATAACTACAAATCACTATGAAAGGGAAACAAACTTTCTTTAATAAAACCGTGTACAATAGCTAAATTTTGAACGTTCTCAGCATTCCACAAGACTTGAACCAAACATAGGTCTAAACCCATGCATTTGTATGGTAAATTTTCTAAGCATAATAATAACTATAAGTTAGTATAAAAGAGAAAACAAACATTCTTTAATAACCCTTATCGTTGCAGAATTAACTGAAATTCTGTAGTTTGCTTGTTCTGTTTGCTCCATACAATTCTACTATAGCAAAAAATTATAAAATGGTATGTTTTCTTACACTGACTTCTCTGTTATTTTTTCAAAGAATTCTAAAGATGTGTTGTGAGAAAAGCTTTAGAGAACTAGGAAACAAAGAGAAAAGCAATACCCAAAATAGAAGAAAAAGGAAACACAAAAACAACAATATCCAAAATAAAAAGAAAAAGAAACGGAAAAGAAGTGATATCCACAAAAAAAAAAAAAGGAAAGAGATACAGAAAAACGCAACATTCTTCTAAAGAAAAAGGAAAAAATGCAATATCCACTCAGTTGTTTCTCTAGATGTAGAGGCAGAGGCAATTGTGCAATTAAAAAATAATTTTTTCTACCCGCAAGACACAAAATACAATAGCTGATATTACTGCATGCCACGTAAGTGGTGTTATAGTTTGTTGTTTAAGTAAGATGGCTATTAGTTAATTTATTTGGTTATAGCAAATAGTTTCTGTCTAGAAAGTGGTTGTTGCAAGCTGCTACATGCTCTGTGAGTTGCTTTAGCTACCTATATAATCCATTATGATTTAGTATTCCCTTTTGTTTCTTAACATCTTAATTTGTTCTTTGAGCTTTGCTCCTTGGCCATGTAGATTATATATTAGATTGCTTCACTTGACTTGATCACTAGTTTTGCTACGCATTGCACTCATTCATTGATTGCCTCAAAGGCAAACTGATCATTGACATTCTTGAAAATCTTTGCATGTTAGACTAGTTAGGAATTTGAGTGAGTTTTATCTATAACTTTCTGGAAGTTTTCCCTTTGCCATTCGTATTCAGACTTATAATCATACATGCTAAGCCTGTGACTATTTTTTTGGCTTTCTTTGTATGGTTTATCTATTGTAACTGTCTTATTCAAGTCAATTTGGATTGTTTGGATATGGTTGACTGTTTTTGGATATCAATTTGTTGTTGGCTTAATCACATTTGCCCCTTCTTGTTGCTTTTTTTTTTCTTCTTTTACAGCTTTAACTATGAGATAGGCATCTTGGAAGAATCATGGTCTCCAAGGGTCCAAGTCTAAACTTGACCATGAATCGCAAGCTAGATGACAGAAGGTCAGGATGTTTGTGTCATCTGTTCTTCTGAATTATTGTTAACTTTTTGTAATTTTAGAGTCCAAACATTTACCGGTAATAGCTTTAAAATGAAGAGAGATGTGAATTGCAGAACTTCTATTGATTACAAACCCTGTATTACCCAGTTATAGGATTTTATGCTTCTTCCTAACGACACCTACGAAGATTCTAACATCAAACACAACTATAAATATGAATATTTTATACTCATATATGGTGCCAATTTACACACATCTTAGTACTATTAGTTGTGATACTCTGTTGGAGTCAATGAGATATGAATTCATTTTCTTGGATCAACTAGCAGCTGGTTGAGAAGTAAAGTTGAGGTATAGCAACTGAATGTCCTGATACCACAATTAAGAAAATTGGCACTCAATATTTCTAAGGAAGTGAAGAAATTTTGGACAAAAATAGAGAAGCTAGCAACTCATTTTGAAATGGCTTTATAATGTTACTGTCATAACCACCTTTTGCGACTAAGTTACCCACGATCATGGTTGATTCCAATTTTGTACAAGCACAATTAGAACTTGATGAGAAAAAGAAAAAAGCATTTGATAAGCAGTTTGAGTTCCATTCTCGTGATAACAGTTTGACTATCTGCTGGGTGAAGTTATAATGAGATTTAAGGAGGTTCTGCTAACTGCATAAGATGAAGCGAACAGATTCATATTATTTGTTGTTTCTATTTTGGAAAAAGAAGTTTGTATTTGCCTCCATATATATATATATATATGAAAATAATGATACCCCCAACTCTCTTCTTCTAGGTACTCATCAATGCTGGCCGAGAACCTTGTGAATTTACCCACCCATTGCAAATCATCTAACTTGTGCACTATCCAAGAGCAACCCACTATTCATCAGAAAGGAGGTGACAATAGCGATGGAAAAACATCTGAATCAAACAGTGGTAAGTGGTTAATTTTGCATATTTAGTTTATTGTGGTATTCTTGTACATTTGTGTGGTTCCTAGTTAAATTGATAATGCTAGGATCCCAGTCAAAGGTGTATGTGAAAGATCAATGCTATGATTTGCAGCCTAGAGATGAATTAGTAAGTTTTATGCTCCTACCTAGAATTAGCTTTCTTAAAATGCGCATGCTTCAAGTACTAGATTCTGTAGTATTATGGGAGCAGATTGCGTGCACTTATTTTTCTAGAATTAAACTACCAATTGATTTCTCTATTTGCTCTGTTGAATAATTGTACGTTTGACTGGGTGGTAGCTCTTCTCCTTTCCAATCCCCTTCTTGTCATTGAAACTGTTACTGGCAAGATGCTTAGGCTTTCGGACATAGACAAATTTGGGTCAGTTCTCATTGATAATCGTGTGTCTCCACCTGTCAAAGATATTCTTGCAGGGACAATACTGATAACCTGAATATGTGCCACCGTTTTCGCAATTTCCACATGCTATCTAGCTACTGTGTTGCTTGTAAAATGTGCTATTTATGTTGTATGCTCATTGAAAATGTGCTACATCTAAGTGCATAATACTGTTTTATTTTCTGAAACTAATTGAACTACTGCACGAGTATCATTATTTACTTGAAAAGCCAATTCAAACATTGCAATGCGAACATAATTGCCAATATAGTTGTTTTCTATTTTGTGTCAGGACACTCCAATGAGTCCTTGTCCATGCACAAAAATATGTAGTCTTCGCATCAGTACTATAGTAAAACCAAGAAGAGTAGCAGTACTTTGCCATGTTGGCTCAAATTTAGTTCTGTAATATTATTAATTTCTTTCCTATATACAGTGGTGGTATATGGGGAAAAAGCAAATACGAGTTGTAACAAAACCTACAAATTCGGAGAATTCCCGTAATCTTGCTACACTTTATGAGAAGCATAAGTTTTTGTGAAATCCCAATTTTGTGTGCCTGCAAAATTCTTTTCATGTCATAGTTGCTTACAATGAGGGGGCCATTTCTCTAACACTCCTATGATAGGTTGATCATCCCACTCTTTCATCTCCAAAGGGATCATCATCATCCTTGAAAATAGAAAACTTTGACTGGTTAATATGGATAACTGCATTTTGGTTGAGGGGTCACACTCTAAACTTCAAATAAGCAACATTATCTTGAGCTCTAATAGGCACTCCTCCATCTCCTTGACTAAAGTTTAGGATTTTTTCAAGCTTGAAACAATGGTAATTTTCTATAGGTAGATTCTCCTGAAACAACGTAATTTCATATAGTTGGGCTCCTCTGTTCTCTCTTGGCCTTCTTAGGTATGAAAAATCAGCAACCATCTCACACTAGATCCAAGATACAGCCATCATATGCATGCGACTGCCATGATTCCTCAAGTCCAAGGACTAATCCTGTACTATCGGAGTAGAGAATTCAAGTCATACTGACCAAACCTCCAAGATTTCCGTATGACGATTCCCTCGAATCAGTTCAATCAGTTAACAACCTTGTCAACTAATCCACTAAAATTGCATAAACATCCCATGTCTGTTTCCGATGAAACATGGCACTCATCCAATGATGCAATACTTAGTGCAAGTCTCTATATGACTCTCAATGCTAGTCTCGGGGTCCTTGACTTGGAATATTTCAGACCAACCCTCAAAAGTTGGTTTCGTAGCTACCATCCAATGCGCAACGCAACTACATAGGTTATTTAGTTGGTCTGTGGGCATTTGTTGTGGCGTTAAAATGCCGTTTAACTTAAATAGTGAGAACAAAAGACACATGGTGCCATAGATGCATGCTTAATACATTCATCAAAATAATATTACATTCATAAAGATTGTTAAATGGTTCCCAGAACCGCCAATCCAATTGGCTTTCTGGTCACCATTTCTAACAATCTCCCACTTGACCTAAAGTCAATCTGCGATACCTGCTCGGTCTCACAGGTCTACCATATTTTCTATCGAAATGACGCGGTCCAATGGCATGTCACCTCTTCCTACCATCATTCCAAACTGATGGTGGCATTTAAGAATATTTGTTGGATCTATGATGAGATCTTGGCCTATTTGCTTGTGTCGTTGCGTAGTTGTTATCCTCCTGGTAACTACTGGCTTTGCCGTGCTAGGCTCTACATTCAACTATTGGATGTGGATTTTCATCCAAAATACTTCATGATCAACTATTAAAGTGACTATACATTTGACTTCCATGGTGAAAACCATTGTGGCATCCCGCTTGAAACCAATCCAAGCCACCACATCACCATTAGATCTGAATGTACATTCAAATTGAGACTAGTCATCATTCACATATAACTGGAAGCTAGTATCGCCATAGCCTTCCAGAATCAACTCTCCATTGACTTGCATCAAGAACACTTCTTTAATTCTTATTCAGGTACTAAAGAGTAATCTTGACTCCTATGCAGTGCCTTCTCCATACACTTCTGATATCTATTGTTGTGCTCAAAGCACACATAGCATTCGGCCTAGTGCATCGGACCACATACCCATGTTGTCAACGACAAAAAACATAGGGGATGTCAAACATATTTCTAAGCTCTTCATTAGTCCTCCAAAACTGAGTCTTGGATGGCTTAACCCTATGATAAGGAAAGGAATTGAATTCATTCATGCAGAATTGCGTGAATAATGTTTGTGCTTCAGTATCTCCCAACATCTTCACATCATTCCAATTGATAAAGACGTTCACACCTAAAACACTAGGAACACAACTAAGCTCCCACTGACCTTCTAATTCATTCTTGACCTGAATCATAGCCTGCATGACCTTGTCTACACGAATATTCCATATACAGGAAGTTTCAAATCTAGTTTGTACTCCAAGTCGAATCTCATGGCTCGAAGCCATTCATCCAACCTGATGTCCTACATCGCTTCTCCTTATGTCTTTGGATCATAATCCAATTGACTGATTAGACTCCAAAACCTATACCTATTAGGTAACTAAGGTGTTCTAATCATCCCTCAGGAGGCTGGAATATAATGAGTTAGTGGAAGAATTCGATTACAAATTATGTTTGCTACATTTGACTGAGGTGTCTCTCCACTTGATTCCTCAAGGAGCTACTCCTCACGTCAATTATCCAATGAAATCCTAGTTCTTTTAGGATAACAAATAAACCTTTACAAACCTAGTTTGTCTCCCACTAGTCCGTTAATGTATACAGGACCATCCCATATACTAAAGTACGTTGTGGAAACAGGCTTGCCATGCCGCATGGGTCAAGGTAGTTCAGTGAAAGAACTATCGAACCAAGTCTAATGAGGTTCGACCCTCCTTTATCAGAGACACCGTTCAATTCTTTCACTCCAAAGAAGAACTCTACTGAGTGAGAATTCTATTCTCGTGAGATACTTCAAGAACCCCCACTACCTCGATCCAATCGGAGGATTTAATTTTGCAACCAGTTTGGTTCTCCACTTCAAGTCTAACTCTCCAAACCTTCCAAAGGTCCTTTAGACTTGTGAACCCCCTTCTGGCTCTATGTATTCAATGACTCATAGATGTCTAATTGGATCTAACATGTCATTTTCCAAAAATGATTTTGTTAGTCAATAATTTTCTTTTCCAATCATTTCCACCAACTTAACTAATGGGCTTGGGTCGATTTTAATTAATTAAAATACCAGGTCCAATTAATTAAATTCAATTTAATTAAAGTCCAGTTAGTTAAGTCCATCATATATTTAATCCAATTAAATATATGAACCCTATATCCCTTTATTAAATAATAAGTTCAACTTATTAAATAATAAGGGCAAGTCTAATATAAATTAATTTATCATTGCGCTAATCCATCCAATGGATCCCTCTCATATATAAGTAATCCAAATACTTATGGAATTAATTCCCAATTAATTTCTCGTCCCTTCTCGGTGATTTGTGTGTGACTCTTTAGTTTCACCTTTCACCTACACTTGGGCTAGTGTCCAATACTATTATTAATTAAATTCAATTTAATTAATAATTCTTAATCAACTCTTGATCAAAAAAGCCCGCCACTATAGGTGGCCGTCTAGCAACGATCCGTGACACTAGAGGCTAGGCGAAAATCCATGTGAATATTCAAGTTCCTGAGTCCATACAGGTATGTTCCTTCTGTCTACTGTCTCCCAATCTTAGTCTAGGGCATGGAATTGGGCGTCGGTTCCCATCCTTGACTAGGCGTCTATGCTTAATACTTGAGATCGTGTTATGCCAAATTACTCGACATAGGATCCTCCTCTTCCTATTCGACCAATGACTGTGGCCATAGTTTTATAGAGCATAGATGCATCTCCAATGCATAGGAGATACCTCTGTCACGGTTGCACAGGGAATGGATCCTCTTTTTGGAACTCATCATCCTCGCTACATACATTGAATGCATTATATAAGGCTTATGATGATCATATCTAATACACGATCACCTCTCGCACAAATCTAAGATACAGCCATCGCATGCACGTGACACCGTGATTCCTCGAGTTTGAGGACTACTCCCGTACTATCGAAGTCGGGGACTCAAGTCATACCAATCGAGCCTCCCAGGCTTCCATCTGACGATCCATGCGAATCAGTTCAGTCGATTCAACACCTAGTCAATCGACCTATTAAGATCTCATAGACGTCCCACGTATGTCGCCGATGAAACACGGCAGTCATCAAATGAATGCGACTCTTAATGCAAGTCTCCATAAGAAACTTTGATGTCCATTATCGTGGTCCTCAACTAGAAATATTTCAGACCCAACTCTAACCAGTTGGTTTCATGATTGCTATCCAATGCGCACTACAACTATTGCACGGTTGTTCAAGGTGGTCTATGGGCTTTGTTGTGATGTTTGACAGAAACGCAAACATAAATGTAATGAGCACAACAAATGAAATCCCAATAGCGAATACTCATTTTATTCACTGAATAATATTACACAAAATGAAGTTATTGTTAGAATAGTTTACATGCAGCCAATCTAATTGGCTTTCAGGTCACCTATTCTAACAATGGATGCGTCTTTAGATGCCTTCTACATTGACGTCTCGTGAAATGGATCAAAAGAAGGAGGTTCAAAGTAAATAAATCAAAGAAGTAATTCTTGATTTACGATTTATGTACCTCTCTTTTTAATTTTACTATTAACCTTTTAGTTTTATCATTGTTATTATTAACTACATCAAACGCCCGGAAAGTCCAAGGGTACAACCCTTGGAGTCATGGTTTTATTACTGTTTTCAGTTTTTATTTATGAATTTTTATATTACCGCCTCCACATGCGCATTTTTGGGCCGATCCACTCGCATTTTTCTTTTGCTTTCATTTGGGACATTATTCGGTCCTATACGTCTTCTATTTGGGTATCTTCAATATATAATGTATGGTTGCGTAACAAATCAATTTGGACATTTAGTGCTACGACGGGCTCGTGGGGGTGGCGCAAGATTCTGAGGTTGTGTGCTACCCTTTAACGCATGTGAAATATAGGATTGGGAATGGTGAGATGATTTCGCTTTCGAATGGCCCCTAGCACCCTTTACGTTTTCTCGTTCATAGATTCCGAGAGGGTCATGGATTACGGACACATCCTTAGAGGATATTCTTAACGTGATGATATCGGGGGTAGATTGGCATTGGTCCAATATTAAAAATTTTGAATGCTTGGAGATTATTCATAATCTCCCAGCGATTCGTGGCAGTGGTGACGAAATCTTATTTGGAGGAGGGGAATTTAATAACGGAGTTGCTTATGGTATTTTCATCATCTGGGACCCAAGGTATGCTGGTAGTCATCCCAAGGAACTCTTTTGTTTTATGGCTTGCTATGTTGGAGAAACTATCTACTATGGATAAACCATGGCTAACACACCTTGATCGCTCGTGTGTTTTATGTTTGAATGGCTCAATGGAGATGCATCATCATCTCTATTTCCAGTGTCCTTATTCCAGACGTTGTTTGGGTATTCTTCATTGAGAGGTTCACTTTCTATGGCCTAATCGAGGATGGACCATTGATGTGCTTGTGCTCGAAAGTAGAGGGGAAAGCATGTCGTCAATGCGGCCTGCTGGAACCTTTTGGCATTACTTATCTATCATATTTGGCAGGAGCATAATCGGAGGAAATATCAACAATTTATTAGAAATCCTTGGACTTTATGTTGCATTATAATAGATGAGATTCGATATCAGATTCTTAGTGCGAAATTGACATAAAATGTTAGTACTATAGCACTTTATAGATTGTGGAGCATAGCATGGACTACACCAACGTCCAACACTTGATTGTACTGTACTTGTATACTTAAATACACATTAATGTAATTTACCTTTATTGTCAAAAAAAGAGTAGGAAGTAAAAAAGATTCTAGATGCAGTCAATCTCCATAGTAAGAGGCCACTACCACTACCCATACACTATAACTGTGTCCAAGCGAGTTCCTGCTGCCATCCATGTAAGGCTAGGTGCACGAGGGAACCTACTGATCAATGGCCCAAACTTGTCCCACGGATACTGCTATAAGGAAAAAGTGGCACCATCACCAATCCTATAGTCCACAAAAGGAAATAGTACACTATGCAAGAGAATAAGTTTTCGCCATCCCCAGGATGACCATTGTGCATTGACCGTCCAAACTATCTGCTCACGTAAGCGCACATGATTGATCCAATGCACCCACACAAAAGATCGATCACCATGCATATCCCTCCATATGTGTCGGCTCATTAAGGCACGATTCATAACACCAATATCTCGAACCCTACCCCCCCTCCTTAACAGGTTTACATACCTGTTGCAAAGCAACCTTGGGGTAACCTCCACCACTTGAACTATGCCAAAGAAAAGACCTCATTCGTTTCTTTACCTCTTTAAGAACTCTCTTGGGCAACATGAAAGCCATTACCCAGTATATATGAAGTGCCATAAGAACAAACTTAATCAACTAAACCCAACCCGTGAAATATAGTGAAATACCCTTGGATGTGACTATCAATCTTAAGGAGCAAGGGGGCACAATCAGCAGTTTTCATCCAGGATGATAAAAGTGGCAATCCAAGATAGTAAACTGGCAGCAATCCCTTTTGGAAGCCCAACAACTCATGAAGTACCTCTCGTACCCATCAACGAATCTAGACAGAAAAAATTGACTCTTGTCCAAGTTGGTGCACAAACCTGATAAAGAAGCAAACAGGTCCAACCCCTTTCTGAATACCAAGACAGACTTTATATAAGTATGGCAGAACAAGAGGAGGTCATTTGCAAAGGGAAGTTGAAACAGCCTACTCTCCCTACATTACCAGTGGTACAAGAACATGCTCAATTAGTTGTTGCAGCGTCAAATGAAGCACCTCCATAACAAGCACAAATAGATAAGGAGACACGGGGTCGCCTTGGCGAAGCCCACGTGCTTCCAGAAAGAATCCATGAGCAAAACTGCTAATGCAAATTGAGACCGACATAGTAGTCACACACTCTTCTTAGGATAGGTTTGGTCCATGCGCCGGCCGGGTCGGGCATGAAGAACTAGGGAAATTGAGACAGAAAGCGAAATAAATGAAGAGCTACAAATAGAAAATCTCACTCCACCGTATCATACGCCTTTCGTAGGTCGACTTTCAATGCGCACCTCGGCCGAAGGCGCTGCTGGTTATAACCTGCAAATAGTTCTTGTGCTAATAAAGCATTATCTCCAATAGAGCGCCCCGGCACGAAGGCATTCTACGAGGGACTAATAATTTTCCCAAAACAATACTCAATCGCTTCACAATAATACGCGTAATCGCCTTATACAAAACGTTACAATAGGAGATAGACCGAAACTCATCCACCCTAGTAGGGGAGCGTACCTTAGGGATAAGTGTAAGAAGTGTAGCATTAACTTGCTTAAGCAACCGCCCCATTGTAAAGAAATCCAGGATTGGACTAGTAACCTCAGTCCCAACCATAGGCCAAAAAGCCTTGTAAAATCCGAAAGAGTAACCATCATTAATAAGATACCTAGCACAAGGATGAAGAAAGGAGAGGTCAATAAATCTTCGCTTCCTTTCACCCCCAAGGAGTCATGTATAGAACTTAACAAATTTATTGATAACCTCCCCAGCATCCATGAGCATGTGGCCGTATCATTCTTAATCTGATATATCCGCTTCGCAACCTAGCGGGTTGCCATTTTGCTAAACAAGACTAATCGACAACAGTACTCCAAGTGCAACAATAGGCCATCATGCCAATTCATTTTGTAGTAGCGTCTGTGCCACCTCCAAAAAAACAGCTGCACCCTTCACATTCATTGAAAAGATCCCCCTTATTCCTCCTTTGCTGCCGAAAAAGAGGCTTCAAAGCCTTCAACTTTCGAGTGACAACATACATTGACTCCTCGATATTTCACAGTAGGCATAAAGTCCTGAGACATAGCAATAATTATCAAATCTAAACATAGTAACCAATCTCGGCTCATTGTCCCCGTAAAAGACCAACTGCTAGTGGTCAGAGCTTTGCAGCGTAAGGCTATGATAGGAAGTTTTCAGCACCGTTCCAACCAACAATCATTAAGCAACACACAATCAAGGCATTTCCATAAACTACGCTGGCCAGAGCTATGATTATGCCATGTAAAGACTTCTCCTTGCATGGGCAACAGAATGAGGCCCGAGTCCAACAAACAAGCATTAAAATCTATTATAGCACCCGAAATATTAGCGGAGGTCCTACAAACCTCACTCATGTCCAGAACAGCATTGAAGTCACCTCCAACCAACCGGGGACATCAGCAATTTACCTAGATAATGCACCAAGCGCCTCCCAAAGTGCCCGCCGTTTCCCTGTCTCATTCGCGCCATACACGACTATAAAGAGAACAGATAAATTTAAAAATTGTATATGAATACGACAGTGAATAAACTGAACTCCCACTTCTAGTACATCAGCATCAAGAAACTCATCCAACCAGGCAATTTAAATACGATTCCCCAGACCCAACTGATCTGTTAACCAACGCTACCGAGGAAGTAGGCAACCCTTAACATCAACAAAGTTAGCAAAAGACGCACGAGTTACAAGAATACCAATAAATTATAACTTGTACTCAACCACAAGCTCTTTTAGTGCTACTTGATGATTCATACAGTTGAGGCCTCTAACATTCCACACCTTAAGATTCATCATATGGGACCTTGTGGAATTGTTGCATACATTAGGACCACTAGATGATTCTGCACCATCCTCATCTAACATAAGTACATTTAAAAGAATTATGTAATACTATTTCCTAACCTTTCTGCCAACATCCTCTGGATCCAACCGCGGGATCACCAGAGGAGAGCTCATGGCCAACACTTGAATGGGGGATTCAGCCTCTTTTGAATTGGTCTTACGTGCCTCAGGACCTAAAAGCTTCACTTGGACACACTGTTCAACATAAACGAACACTGCAGGTTTGGAAGCAGCTTTATTCAAGGGACATGCAGATGTTGCATGGCCTAAGGTACAACAACTAATGCATTTAGGCAATAGCCATTCATACTCCACATCCACCTTACAAGCTAGCTCATTGCTATTAGCTTTAGGAATTATAAGGACAATGTGATGAGGTAACTTCAATGATACATCAGGCATAATATATACACGAGTAAAATCCAGTCTCGTGCATGGTCTAGTAATAGAATCCGGATAGAGGGGTTGGCCAATTCCTCTCACCACCTTGCTCAAAGGGAACACTCCTTTGAACCATTTTAATTTTTTATTTCATAGTTCCGCCGCGTTCTCGGGCCATATAGATTCTTTCAGTGGTATTAGAGCCCAGTTCGGTGTTATGACTTTAGGATTAACATGTTGTTATGGGTTGAGCATGAACAACATGTTTAATTTTCTTTCTGAAAGCATGTTTTATGGCTTTGAAGCATGGTTATGTGTTTAGAAAATATGTATTAGTTTTGCTTTTAAATTATAGATATCTATGGATTTTTTAAAAATTGAATTTTCTGTAAATGCCTAGTTTTATTTCAGTTTTTAATTGCAGAAATTAAAAAAAAAATTGAAAAATGGAGCGGTAGAGCTCGATAGGCGGAGCTAACTACATGTCGACCTATCCACCGCGAAGCCGCCCATCCCTCTCCCATCCTCGATTAGGCCAATGGAGCTGGATATGCTGTCTAATTATCCTCAAGCATAGTCTCAAATAGCAATAATCCAAAAATAAGTGGGAATGAGTCTCAATGAGGTCAGCCATGCACATGATACACGTACCACCCAAATGCCCAAGCCATAGTCTGTCCAAAGTCGTCAATTTCTTCAATATGGATAACCAAAGAATAAAATTATTCCGAGGAATTTTAAAGGGCCCCAAGAATAGTAAGACCAACCTATCTTGGGCCCCTGAGGCACAAAAAGTGCATAAGCAACCCTATATCTAAGGTCCCCCGATGCAGATCGCCATCTAACTCGGTCATGACCTCCATGAATCATAGGGGGAGAGTGCTTGATCTCCAAACAATCAATATCAATGATCAACAGACAATGCCACTGCCCATCACATGTAACACTGCAAAGCCTCTCATCTAGCACAGTGCTAGTAAGCCATGGTCCTCTGGGGAATCTACTCACCAATGGTCCCAGCAAGTGCCATAGCTCATGCCACAAGGAGAATATTCGACCATACCCTATATGATACTCAACATGAGGAATAAGTATATTACGTAGGCGAAGGAGCTACCTCCATCCCCATAACCCATTTCTATCATCAGCCGTCCAGATAGATTTCTCCTTTAGGCAGTCACAATAGATCAAGTCCAACCATATGGACACACGTTCCCTCTTAATAACAGCCCACAAGTATCTATTCATAAGGGCTTTATTAAGAGCATGGATATCACGAATACCTTGCCCTCCTTCCTCCAACGGTTTACATACATCCTTCTAAGCGACCTTATGATAACCGCCTCCGTACTTCCTTCCCAAAGAAAGGACCACAGTTCTCCACCTCACGTATAATGCATATGGAAAATATGAGTAGTCCTCAGACTTGAGGAATCACGGCAATCACATGAATAGATTGAATGTATCTTGGATCTATGTAAGAGGTGATTGTATCACAAACATATCATCATAAACCTTGTCCAGTGCGCGTGGAGGAAAAAGGCCCACGAGTCCTACCTTGCATATTTGCTTCTTTGCTGCTGAAACTCTATTGTTGTTCTCCATTTTTAGCTTTCTTGTTCACAGCGCATATAGTCAACTAACACATTGTAGAACTCTTGTAAAGTCAATTTGCTCCTGTGGTAGAGATTGTGCTCTTGCTTGCGTGCTTGGACTCATGTTGAAGTAAGTTCCTCCTCGTTTTTACAATTCTTTTGACATCTTAAGAATTGGTGGGGAATTAATACAGTTGTTGAACAAAACCTTTTGGCCAAAAAGGTGAGAATAGATCCATCCTCATACAGTTTCATTTATTATTTAAAATCATCCTTTAAGGGTATAACTATGTTTTCCTAATTGAAATAGTACGTAAGTGGTGTTCACACTTTTATTATAGTATAATATAATATATATATATATATTTATATTAGTAAATGAAAAGCGTACTAAATTATTTGTGTATATTATAGAATTCTGAATGATTTGCTATTATATTTCTTCATTTATGAGTACAGTTAAATAATTTTATAATTAATTTTTAGTTTTAAATTTATTTGTATAGGAGATAGAATTATAATAGAATAATTTGACATTTTTTATATTTCATCTTTTTTGTGATGACAGTTATATCTTTTTCTTATTATAATAGATTGTTATATTATGTGTAGTTACTTTGTAATTAGTTAATTTATGTAAAATCAAGTTATTAGTTGGATTATAACTTTAATGATAGATGACAATAGGATTCTAGCAGAAATGGTTTTTATGCAATTATACTGCATAATTATAATTACTTATGATTTATTATACATAAAAGTTATTTGTAACGAGAAAGTCATCATTATTTCATTTATTGTCTATTTGTTTCACTTATTATAATATTATTAATTAAATTTCTAATTTTATTTGTCGTGTTCAATGAAATTGTGGGAAATAATGTTTTAAAATGATTAATGTGTGGAACGAATTGGAGTACAACAGATTAAATTTTAATTGATTATTTAATTTAGAGATCAATTAAGAACATAATGATATCAAAATTACTTTACAACTGCTAGAAAAATTATTTAATAGGCCAAATACTTTAATGCAGTATATATGTTTAGTAGCTCAATTAAGACATCAATTATCTATCAGTCTGTCACACACACACACACACATATACATATATAAATATATTTATTATCATTATTTATGGTTTAATGATTTTGATTTTTAATGTTTATAAATTTTTATAAATTTGGTTTGAAATTTGACCAAATTCATAAAAATTTATAAATATTAGAGATCGAATTTGTAAACATTAGAGATCAAAAATCATATTAGGTAAAACACAGTAGTTTGTGGAAAATAACAAAAAGAATAAGTCAAAAATACTTTTATATGTGAATATTTTGGACCACGTGATCAGGGCATTTATTTTTTACATCTTGCACAGTAAAAAAATTTACCATACAAATGCATGGATTTAAACCTACGTTTGGGTCAAGTTTTGGGGAATTGTGAGAACGTTCAAAATTTAGTTGTTTTATACGGTATTATTAAATAAATTTTGTTTTCCCTTTGATACTAACTTTCATTTATTATTATGCTTAGGAAATTTACCATACAAATGCATGGGTTTAGACATATGTTTGGTTCAAATTTCATGGAATTTTGAGAACGTTCAAAATTTAGCTATTTTACACGGTTTTTTTAACGAAAGTTTGTTTCTCTTTCATGTTTACTTGTAGTTATTATTACCCATAGAACATTTTTCATACAAATGCATGGGTTAATAGGTCAAGTTTCATGGAATTCTAATAACGTTTAAAATTTAGTTGTTTTACACGGTTTTATTAAAAAAAGTTTGTTTCATTTTCATACTAACTTATAGTTATTATTATGCCTAGAAAATTTACCATACTAATGCATGGGTTTAGACCTACGTTTGGGTCAAGTTCCATGGAATTTTGAGCACGTTCAGAAATTTAGCTGTTTTACGCGGTTTTATTAAAGAAAACATATTTTCCTTTTATACTAACTTGTAGTTATTAATACTCTTAGAAAATTTAGCACACAAACGCAAGGGTTTAGACCTACTTTTGGGTCATGTTTTGTTGAATTCTGAGAACGTTCAAAATTTAGCTGTTTACGCAGTTTTATTAAAGAAAGTTTGTTTTCCTTTCATACTAACTTGTAGTTATCACCAAGCTTACAAAATTTATCACAGAAATGCATGGCTTTAGACTTATGTTTGGGTCAAGTTTCGTAAATTCTCAGAACGTTTAAAATTTAGTTATTTTACGTGGTTTTATTAAGGATAGTTTGTTTTTCCTTTCATACTAACTTGTAGTAATTATTACACTTGAAAAATTTATCATACAAATGCATGGGTTTCATGGAATTTTGAGAACGTTCAAAATTTAGCTGTTTTACACGGTATTATTAAATAAAGTTTGTTTTTCCTTTAATACTAACATGCATTTCTTATTATGTTTAGAAAATTTACCATACAAATGCAGGAGCTTAGACATTTGTTTGGTTCAAATTTCATGGAATTCTAACAGCGTTCAAAATTTAGCTGTTTTACACGGTTTTATTAAAAAAAGTTTGTTTCCCTTTCATACTAACTTGTAGTTATTATTACGCTTTGAAAATTTACCATTCAAATGCTTGGGTTTAGTCCTACGTTTGGGTCAAGTTTTGTGGAATTCTGAGATCGTTCATAATTTAGCTGTTTTACATGATTTTATTAAAGAAAAATTGTTTCCTTTGATACTAACTTGTAGTTATTACTACGCTTAGAAAATTCAGTATACAAATGCATGGGTTTGGACCTACGTTTGGGTCAAGTTTCATTGCATTCTGAGCACGTTCAAAATTTAGCTGTTTTACGTGGTTTTATTAAAGAAAGCTTATTTCCCTTTCATACTCACTACTAGTTATTATTACGCTTAGAAAATTGTGATACAAATGCTTGGATTTAGACCAACTTTTGGGTCAAGTTTCGTGTAATTCTGAGAAAGTTCAAAATTTAGCTGTTTTACGCAGTTTTAGTAAAGAAAGTTTGTTTTCCTCTCATACTAACTTATAGCTATTGTTACGCTTAGAAAGTTTACCACAGAAATGCATTAGTTTAGACATATGTTAGGGTCAAGTTTCGTGAATTATCAGAATATTTAAAATTTAGCGTTTTTACGTGATTTTATTAAAGATAGTTTGTTTCTCTTTCATAATAACTTGTAGTTATTATTACGCTTAGAAAATTACCATAAAATACATGGGTCCAGACCTACATTTAGGTCAAGTTTCGTGGAATTTTGAAAACGTTCAAAATTTAGTTGTTTTATGCAGTTTTATTAAAGAAAGTTTGTTTCCCTTTCATATTAACTTGTAGTTATTATTACCATTAAAAAATTTACCATACAAATGCATGGGTTTAGACCTACGTTTGGGTCAAGTTTCGTGAAATTGTGAGAACTTTCAAAATTTAGTTGTTTTAGACAGTATTTTTAAATAAAGTTTGTTTTCCCTTTAATACTAACTTGCATTTATTATTACGCTTAGAAAATTTACCATACAAATGCATGGGTTAAGACCTACGTTTGGGTCAAGTTTCGTGGAATTCTAAGAACGTTTAAAATTTAGCTGTTTTACACGATTTTATTAAAGTAAGTTTGTTTTCTTTTCATACTAACTTTTAGTTATTATTATGTCTAGAATATTTACCATACTAATGCATGGGTTTAGACCTATGTTTGGGTCAAGTTTTGTGGAATTCTGAGCATGTTCAAAATTTAGGTGTTTTACACGGTTTTATTAAAGAAAATTTATTTCCCTTTCATACTAACTTCTAGTTATTAATACGCTTAGAAAATTTAGCACACAAATGCATGAGTTTAGACCTACTTTTGGGTCAAGTTTCGTTGAATTTTGAGAACGTTCAAAATTTAGCTATTTTAGGCGGTTTTATTAAAGAAAGTTTCTTTCCCTTTCATACTACTAACTTGTAGTTATTATTACGCTTAAAAAATTTACCACAGAAATTCATGGCTTTAGACCTATGTTTGGGTCAAGCTTTGTAAATTTTCAGAACATTTAAAATTTAGCTGTTTTATGTGGTTTTATTAAAGATAGTTTGTTTCGCTTTCATGCTAACTTGTAGTTATTATTAGGCTTAGAAAATTTACCATACAAATGCATGGGTTTAAACCTATATTTGGGTCAAATTTCACGGAATTTTAAGAGCGTTCAAACTTTATTTGTTTTATACGGTATTATTAAAGAAAGTTTGTTTTTCCTTTAATACTAACTTGCATTTATTATTATGTTTAGAAAATTTACCATACAAATGCATGGGTTTAGACATTTGTTTGGTTCAAGTGTCGTGGAATTCTAACAGCGTTCAAAATTTAGCTGTTTTATACGATTTTATTAAATAAAGTTTCTTTACCTTTCATACTAACTTGTAGTTATTATTACACTTTGAAACTTTACCATGCAAATGCATGGGTCTAGTCCCATGTTTGGTTCAAGTTTCGTGAAATTTTGAGAACGTTCATAATTTAGCTGTTTTACACAATTTTATTAAAAAAAGTTTGTTTTCCTTTCATACTAACTTGTAGTTATTATTACGCTTAGAAAATTACCATTCAAATGCATGAGTTTAGTCCTACGTTTGGGTCAAGTTTCGTGGAATTCTTAGAACGTTCAAAATTTAGTTGTTTTACACGGTTTTATTATAGAAAATTTGTTTCCTTTCATACTAACTTGTTGTTATTACTACGCTCAGAAAATTTAGTATACAAATACATGGGTTTGAACCTACATTTGGGTCAAGTTTCGTGGCATTCTGAGCACGTTCAAAATTTAGCTGTTTTACATGGTTTTTTTAAATAAAGCTTATTTCCCTTTCATACTAACTTGTAGTTATTATTACGCTTAGAAAATTATCTTACAAATGCATGGGTTTAGACCAACTTTTGGGTCAAGTATCGTGTAATTCTGATAACGTTCAAAATTTAGCTGTTTTACGCAGTTTTAATAGAGAAAGTTTGTTTCTCTTTCGTACTATCTTGTAGTTATTATTACGATTAGAAAATTTACCACAGAAATGCATTGGTTTAGACCTATGTTTGGGTCAAGTTTCGTAAATTATCAGAACGTTTAAAATTTAGCTATTTTACGTGGTTTTATTAAAGATAGTTTGTTTCCCTTTCATAATAACTTGTAATTATTATTACGCTTAGAAAATTACCATATAAATACATGGGTTTAGACCTATATTTGTACTTTATAATTAAGATAAAGTTCAATTATTTATTATTGTTTGTTTTATATAACGATAAACAAATGCCAACAAATGCTCAACACATGAAATTATTGTCTAATTAAACTAATTTTTTAAAAGACATTTAGCAATTCTTATTTATTTAATTTTAATCTCTTTATCACTTTTCTTTTTAGTGATTAACATGAAAATCATGCCTAAATATTAGTTTGATTGGCTATACAAAGTTAGTATTTTGCTAATATTTCTGTTATTTAAAAATTTTATGCACCTAATTGTTCCTTTTTTAGTAATTTTTGGACAAATGTTTTTGAGCAAAAGTAATTCCATATGAGGTCATGTGGCATACAAATTTGCATTTCAAAAATCATATCCATTTTGAAAATTTTGCTTAAATTTCTTTTTACTCTCAGTTGATTTTTTGTGTCTTTGTATTTTAGATTTAGCTTCAGTTTTTAATTGTTAATGGAATTTGATTTTAAAATAATGAGAATAATAGAAAAATTGTTAACTGATTGCTCGAATTTAAATAATAGTTGAGTTTAATCATAAACGAACCTATACAAAAAATTTGGATTGAGTCAAAATTCAAGTAAAGCAAGTAGAACAAAGAAACAAAATTCATTCTTATTAATAATTTAGCAATTTTTTTATCTTTTAGGTATAAAAGAAGTTTTAATTCAATAAAGTTGGCCATTTTCTGTACTTTGATTTTCAAAATTACTAATTTCATACTTTATAACGTAACTCTAAATATTCCAGACATGAGTCTGTAAGCATCTACCAAATTCATACTATTAGAAATGATCCGATTAATTAACAAAAAAAAAATGAATGTTGAGACTAGTACAACTAAAAGAATCTATTCCCAATGAGAAGGAAATCAAATGTAAAACATCAATATTTAACGCACTTAATCTTGATTGGTTTAAGATTTCAAGTAAAATTGATAATAAACATGGGCGGTATTGTAGAAGATGAAGGAAATAGTAAGCTATAAATAAAAAAATGACACTGAAATTCAAATTCCAAGCAATAGGAAGATAATTAATAGAACTTTATCGAGAGCTTCTAGGAAGTACATGAAACCAAGCAAGAAGATTTATCCCACCAACAAATTTGAACAAGCAAATGAACAAAACTATATGTTTACATAGCAACCCATTTAGTTAATTGTTATTTAACTTTTAAATTTTTCATTAAATAGAAAGCTTTTCAATAATATTAAAGTTCGAAATCGTTAAGTTTAATAATGAATATGATCATTTTATTTATAAAATACTTATTAAATTTTAAAATTATATTTGAAATACTTTATATTTTTACTTAATTAAATTATTAAATAACATAATTATTTAACAAGGTAATAAAAGAAATTAAGAAAGAAACTTAATTGCTGCAACTTAACCTATTATAGTAAAAAATTGTGAGTCTAATCCTCATTGTTCTTGCTTTGAGAGGTTCCCACACAGTCAATAAAGCATTAAAAATTGCCATAGGAACTTAATTTATTAGAAACCACTCCACAATATCTGCATTGCATAAGCCCATGCTCCAATTTATTTTTGCAATAAAAAAAAAGACACCTTTGTCACTCCTTGTACATTTTAATCTCTTAATATGAATCAATAAGTTGCTTTAGAGTCATTAATCCGTAGAAGTTAACTTTCAGTAGCCTTTAGCTATATAATCAAATTCTGTTAAACCCACTAATCGAAAGAGAGAGAAAAATTAGAAGACCGACTTTAGGGTGTCTTTCTAGAAAAATTATCGGGACACCCAATCTCTTTTAATATAAAAATAAAGCATGTATAATTCAGCCCAACCCAAAAAAATTTATATAGCAAATTGTTATCAAAGAGAAATAAAATCCAAACAAAATCATTAAGGCTCAAATAAAATAAAAAATCTTAGTCGAAAAAATAAAACTCACAATAAAAAAAGAAATTAATAAAAAAATGAGCCCGTTGTGGTAAGCCCAAGAAAAAAATCAAAATGAACATGTTTGGTTTTGTTTTTAACTTGTTTTGGTGTTGTTTGTGGAGATAGAGAGAGAAAAACAAAGATAAATAGGTGTTAGTTAGAGATAGTGTATATGATTGAATTTGTTTTCGAAGATAATATAAAATAATTATATTATGTTTGATGTTGGTTAGTGGGAGACAAAAAGTACTGTTCATTGTCAAATCATGTCTCTTTTATATATATTTATATATATGTATGAATATATGTATATAACTTATTTAGTTGTGAGTGGATTAAAATAAATAGTATTTTCTAATTATTTTTGTATGGAAATGAAAAAGTATAATTTATATAAATACACTTTTATAAATAATTAAATGCACTTTAGTAATCCATTAACAATATTTTTGTTAGTTGTTCTATGCAAGGTGATAAATTTAAATATATTATTGAAATAATGTATTAAATGAATTAACCGCGTATAATTGACATATTATTTTGGATTTTTTAAATTTTCTAATTATTCTAATGATGTAGGAAGTCGTTCTTTTGCCTGAATGTTCTGTAATTTAGTTGCAGAATTAGAGTGGGCCATATTTGCAAAATAAAGTAAAACAGTTTAAAACATGGCAGAAAACAGCAAGACAAAAAGATCCAAACATGTAAAATTTTTGGCCCATCTTTAAAATGGGCTAAAAACAAAAACAAACATAGTGTAAGCACTCCTCTTTGAGCTGCCTTAGAGCCGGCTCTTGAAGGCCCCCATCATGCCCCCAAGAGATGCTCATTTAGTGCAGACGTTTTCTCAAGCTACTGCCGTCGTGCACGAGGAGGGCTGACTGGAGCTCACCACTGCATGCCCCCCTTATAATAAGGCTTAAAAAGATTTTCTCTTGTTCCAAGAGTAGAACACTAAAAGTGCCGAGGAGTGCACTTTTTCCGTACCTCGTTTGACTGAAATCCAAATCATATCCCGCTTAAACCGTAGCGTACCCTACGACTTCCACATCATAACTATAGAGTTTCAGCCCAATCCGATTATCCATGGCTGAGGAATTGTCTCCACAATACTCTGAAACTACAGTCTCGCCACTGCACTGGCAGACTCTAAACATTGTTAATGTTTACTACTCAAACGGAACCGTCTATGTCTGAAACATCTTGGAGGTTCTCCCAACACTCCAAGGATCCCGCCATTGAAACAGTATTGCAAATATCCAAGGATAAAGCACTCTGCTTCTCACATTTCTCGCCTGCTCGCACGCAGGGTGGCGCTTGATCATCGCCCTTATATCTCCATGGCCAAACGTCCTCGGAATGACTTCATACTTGGTGGATAGCATCCCAACACATCAAGCAAGTTCCCTTATGAACAATATTGTAATCCCCAATTGGTATGAGTCTATGCTTGAAGACCATTTGTGCCCTTGCATGCTGGTCGGCATCCCCTAGCCGCCCGCACGTCCTCCGCAAGTTATTGCTGACCGTCTAACCCAAGGTGCGGCCAGTGACACTCACCCCCACTTGAGGACGTCAACACATACACGAAGGATTAGGGTGTATGCGGTGCCCAATATTCTCTCTCAGTATCGCGCGACACCAGACCGACCTCATGCTCTTGCGGCAATTCCGCACACATGGTTGTTTCTCTCTCGCAATCGTGGCTTTTGCAGTCCACCCGACACATCGGCATGTCCCCCTCTCACTTAGGGAAGCCAAGTGAATTCTAAAATCTCAATATCAATCTGTCGAGAAAAATTTTGGACCATGGTTGACAGCTCGCTCAATTTCACCCAGTTGCCAACTAACAACAACGAAGTTGGACCATAGCCGCTTGCTCTCTAAAACAGCCCAAATGCACACAAAAGCACGAAGCTCCTGGATGTCGCTCAGCTGTGTTTCAATGCTCAAAAGAGCTCTTCCACCAACAAGAGCGCTTTTGAAATCATCACTGGGCAACAACTACTCATTCCTCACACTCTTGACTCCCTACAAAGTGTGAGATCCTCTCTCGCTCGAAGTTTCTCCCAGGAGTGGAAGCAAAACGTTGATGTTGCTAGAAGTTGCCTAGAGAAAGCTCAAAAGCGGATGAAAAAGTATGCCGATTAGAATCGCCGCTTCATCGAGTTCAATGCGGGAGACCTGGTGATGGTGAAGGTCCCAGATCCGAGATTATCAAATTCATCAAGGGGGAGAGATCCTCGGTTGATGCAGAAGTATGTTGGCCCTTTACCTGTCATTAGGCATATTGGAATGGTGGTCTACAAGGTGGAGTTGCCGCCTTGGTGGAAAATCCACAACGTCTTCCATGTGAGCCAATTGAAAAAGTATTCAACAGACAAGGAGGACGACACCCGCAATCAACCTAGCCGCCCGCAGCTTGAATTGACGAAAACTAAGGAGAAGGTGGCTAAAGTGATCTTGAATCACCGAGTGACGAGTACAGTGAAGCGCAACCACACAGAGTACTTGGTGAAATGGAGGAGATGCAGTAGCGAGGAGAACACTTGGGAGCGAGTGACAAACCTAAAGGCGTTCCTAGCTCTTGTCGAAGCTTACCATGCTTCCCTAGCGCCGGGGACGTCGCTATCTCAGGTGGGGGAGAATGTCAAGGGCCGCCCGCGCACTCGGCACCCTTGATGTGCATTTCGACCACTCAACCGTTCTACATGGCCGACCACTCAACCTTCACCGACAAACGCTAGACATTCGCAGTCTTAGAGTTTTAGGTGTTGGTCTTTTACATTGCTTTGTTATTTTGCTTTATGTTGTTTAGATCGCTCA